>NC_031979.2:37858010-37948010 GCF_001858045.2 Oreochromis niloticus
GCCATTACTGTTCAGCTGTTAGTGTTATCACTGTTCAGCTGTTAGTGTTATTATTGTTCAGCTGTTAGTGCTATCACTGTTCAGCTGTTAGTGTTATTACTGTTCAGCTGTTAGTGTTATCACTGTTCAGCTGTTAGTGTTATCACTGTTCAGCTGTTAGTGTTATCACTGTTCAGCTGTTAGTGCCATTACTGTTCAGCTGTTAGTGCTATCACTGTTCAGCTGTTAGTGCTATCACTGTTCAGCTGTTAGTGTTATCACTGTTCAGCTGTTAGTGTTATCACTGTTCAGCTGTTAGTGTTATCACTGTTCAGCTGTTAGTGTTATTACTGTTCAGCTGTTAGTGTTATCACTGTTCAGCTGTTAGTGCTATCACTGTTCAGCTGTTAGTGCCATTACTGTTCAGCTGTTAGTGTTATTACTGTTCAGCTGTTAGTGTTATTACTGTTCAGCTGTTAGTGCCATTACTGTTCAGCTGTTAGTGTTATTACTCTTCAGCTGTTAGTGTTACTTAGTCTGATGGTAAAATTGTAATCATATATTCTTACATTGTGCATGATAGTTTTTTGTGTATATTTAAAGTAAATTTTTTGTTTATGTATTTTTTGACTACATATTATGTGTTCGCTGTTATCTAATGTATCTAATAGCCTGAGAGAGGTCCAGGCAGTGCTGCTGAGAAAGATTCTGTCACAGGGAGGAAGAGGTGACAAGATGGCCACCCTGCTGATGAAGCACATTGAGAGGGAGAGGAATAAAGTTCACAGTGCAACCTCCCCTTTTAATGCTTCCTCATCCTCCTCACTGAAAACAAGTGTGAAGACGTTCCACACCCAGAAGGGGCAGTACAGCATCCATTTCAACACCCCGACAGGTCAGTGATGTCAGTTATTTTAAAATTTTTTCATGTTTCATATTGTCAAACAGTTTTAATATTAGACAAAGCTAACCCAGGTAAATACAAAATGCAGCGTTTTAATGATGATTTTTTTTATGAAGGGAAAAAAAATCTCCTGATAGCCCTGTGTGATAAAGTAACTGCTGCTGTTGTTAAGTTGGGAATTTATTAACTACACTCTTTGGAAAGGATAGAGGTTTTTTTCCCCCCTTTAATACATGAAGTTATTGTTTGAAAACTACATTTTGTATATATTCTGGTATCTCTGTCTATTATTAAAATGTGTTTGATGGTCTGAAAACAGTGCAGTAAAGAATTTTTTTGTTTAATAGAAAAAGAGAATACTGCACTGATTGATGTACTTTGTATAGTGCATAACTGCATCTTCCAATGAATTGATGCATTCTCATAAAATTAGAATTAATCCAATAACATCAGATGGGAGCAGCATATTGCACCTTTAGCTTGAATACAGTAGCTGAGGTGGATGTTGCCTCCTAATAGGATTTTAACATTTAACATTCTATGTGTATATTTTCAAAATTTCTTTCTGATTATGTCTTTCTGCAACTCGTGCACTGCTCTCTCTCCTTCCTCATCTCCACCTTATCGTCTTCCTCCTCACCTCTAGCCTTCTAATGAAGTCAGGGCTTTAGCATCCCAAAATTTACATAAACATGTTTATTTATTCCTGATATTGTGGCAATTATTTATTGTCAGCAGATTATACATGTGACCCTCCCGTCTCCAGACAGCTGACAACCTGGCTAAACAACAACAGCTGGTCACAAGCTAACATTATGTCAGCTAATGTGGGGCTCGAGTGTCCTAACATTTTCTCTCTCTAATAAACAAGCATCAGAGTCCAAAAAGTTACATCCAGAGGCTAACAGCAGCTAACAGAGGCAAACAGGAGTTAACTGCAGCTAATGACAGCTAACAGCAGCTAAAATAAACACTGAGGGCCATGAGTGCAAAAATAAATTGATTTAATACATTAATAAATAATTAAATGTTTCAACAATTAATGGAGCCAACTTGATAAAAAAATTATTAAATAATTTGTTAATTAAATGCATACTTAATACAGAAAAGACAGAAAAGTTCAGGGTATACTCAACAACTAGCTTTAGTGACACTTATCAGACAGACGTGAGCGTCACCGGCTCAAATCGACTCATATCCAGAGTACGTAGACATGGACACATACAGGGAGTGCAGAATTATTAGGGAAGTTGTATTTTTGAGGAATAATTTTATTATTGAACAACAACCATGTTCTCAATGAACCCAAAAAACTCATTAATATCAAAGCTGAATGTTTTTGGAAGTAGTTTTTAGTTTGTTTTAGCTATTTTAGGGGGATATCTGTGTATGCAGGTGACTATTACTGTGCATAATTATTAGGCAACGTAACAAAAAACAAATATATACCCATTTCAATTATTTATTTTTACCAGTGAAACCAATATAACATCTCCACATTCACAAATATACATTTCTGACATTCAAAAACAAAACAAAAACAAATCAGCGACCAATATAGCCACCTTTCTTTGCAAGGACACTCAAAAGCCTGCCATCCATGGATTCTGTCAGTGTTTTGATCTGTTCACCATCAACATTGCGTGCAGCAGCAACCACAGCCTCCCAGACACTGTTCAGAGAGGTGTACTGTTTTCCCTCCTTGTAAATCTCACATTTGATGATGGACCACAGGTTCTCAATGGGGTTCAGATCAGGTGAACAAGGAGGCCATGTCATTAGTTTTTCTTCTTTTATACCCTTTCTTGCCAGCCACGCTGTGGAGTACTTGGACGCGTGTGATGGAGCATTGTCCTGCATGAAAATCATGTTTTTCTTGAAGGATGCAGACTTCTTCCTGTACCACTGCTTGAAGAAGGTGTCTTCCAGAAACTGGCAGTAGGACTGGGAGTTGAGCTTGACTCCATCCTCAACCCGAAAAGGCCCCACAAGCTCATCTTTGATGATACCAGCCCAAACCAGTACTCCACCTCCACCTTGCTGGCGTCTGAGTGGGACTGGAGCTCTCTGCCCTTTACCAATCCAGCCACGGGCCCATCCATCTGGCCCATCAAGACTCACTCTCATTTCATCAGTCCATAAAACCTTAGAAAAATCAGTCTTGAGATATTTCTTGGCCCAGTCTTGACGTTTCAGCTTGTGTGTCTTGTTCAGTGGTGGTCGTCTTTCAGCCTTTCTTACCTTGGCCATGTCTCTGAGTATTGCACACCTTGTGCTTTTGGGCACTCCAGTGATGTTGCAGCTCTGAAATATGGCCAAACTGGTGGCAAGTGGCATCTTGGCAGCTGCACGCTTGACTTTTCTCAGTTCATGGGCAGTTATTTTGCGCCTTGGTTTTTCCACACGCTTCTTGCGACCCTGTTGACTATTTTGAATGAAACGCTTGATTGTTCGATGATCACGCTTCAGAAGCTTTGCAATTTTAAGACTGCTGCATCCCTCTGCAAGATATCTCACTATTTTTGACTTTTCTGAGCCTGTCAAGTCCTTCTTTTGACCCATTTTGCCAAAGGAAAGGAAGTTGCCTAATAATTATGCACACCTGATATAGGGTGTTGATGTCATTAGACCACACCCCTTCTCATTACAGAGATGCACATCACCTAATATGCTTAATTGGTAGTAGGCTTTCGAGCCTATACAGCTTGGAGTGAGACAACATGCATGAAGAGGATGATGTGGACAAAATACTCATTTGCCTAATAATTCTGCACTCCCTGTACTAACAGCTGAGGTAAGCAGTGGACTGACAGCCTACACTCAGTACAGATGAACGGGAGCTTTTTGTCCTACAGTAGCCATTGTAGCTAGGATTATGCTACAGTGGGAGTGCAAGAAAACAGAACTGCAATCTGCTGACATCTAGTGGTGAGATTTTACACACTGTACCTTTAAGTGTGACAAATAAGCAAAAAACGAAGAAATCAAGAACGGGCCAAAGTCTGATAAAGTAGCACAAAAGACAAAATTGTGTCCAGTACTGGACCTGATGCTGATGAGACAATAACCAAAGGTGGAGGTTGATTCTGAAATAAATTAAAGTAAAATACAATCAGCACTTTATGATGCACCCTTTGCACTCTAAGGTTGCCATTTTGGCTTTTTCATATAATTTCATATAAAAAGGGTGCCAGATTAGCTCAGTGGGTGAGCGGGCAACTATGTGCTGCATGTAGTCGCCTGGGTTTCAGTCCGACCCTTTGCTGCATGTCTTCCTCTCTCTCTCCCTGTGTTCCTGTCTCTCTCTATCCAATAAAGGCTAAAATGCCCCAAAAAATAATATTAAAAAAAGGTGAAAATTCTGTGTGTCTGTGGTGTGTAACACTGGTGTGGTGTTACAGATATCGCAGCACTCTTAACATGCCCGATCATGTTTGGGCACAGTAAGAGTAACCGTGTATTCGCCTCACATACCACTATGCGTGGATCATTATTTTCTCTAATAACCTGAGCGGAGCCGATATGTTGGTGCTGATGGATAGAAGGCGCGCGTCTATCAGCCATGCGCCGCAGGAATGTGCTGTTTGTTTCCACCCACCGTGTGTTAATGGAGCTGGAAGCCAGGTTTCCATTGTGCGCTTCAGATAAGAACAGCGTTAATGCGGTGTCGGAGTCCGGGCCTGATCGCTGTGATTAGACCTGTAAACAGTTCCTGTCTTTGTTCTGCTGTGGGGAGAACCCGGTTCATGCAGGAACGGCTGAAAGCTGCAGATGGAGGCTTTCTCATAGCTCTGGTGGAAGCTGGTTCTGAGATGTTCCCAGTTTGGCTTGACCTGAGTCCTTTTATTAAGGATGACTGGAAACATGCATCCATAACTTTTGTGTGTTTGTCCATCATTGGCAGATTATCAGTAAAAAAAAAAAGTCGACAACCTAAAAACAAACCCATATTCAAAAAAACTGAGTTTATGAGTTTATGTACCATTAACAAAATATTAGCTGGCTCCTGTTGGTGAACTTCAAAATCCTCCTTTGCACAGCTTTGTTGTTCATTTTTTAAAAGGAATAAAACCTGCAGCTCCTGTTGGCATCAAGCACCAGCCATCAGCTCCCGTTTCCTTAAACTGTGACGTACTGATGAATCACAGCAGATCATTATGAGCATTTTTGAAGCTGACTTCTGCGGTGAGAGTCGAGCCTTAAGAAACAGGTGGTGCTGTAATAACAATAATAATATTGTTTGTTTTGTTTCTGCCTTACAGCAGCTCTCCATCTGTCAGTCAGGACATGAGCTCATAGGAAAACACCCACAGGAACAACCAGCCTCTATTCCAGCCAGAGCCACAGCCTCACCTCTGCCGGGGCCCCCGTTACTGTTTCAGTGACACGGGGCCAGTTTGGAGAGCGCTGTGTCACCCTGTGAAGTCCAACAGTGGTTCAGTTTTATTTATACAGCACTGAACCTCAATAATATTCACCTCAAAGAGCTTTATACTGTGAGGCAAAGACCCAACAATCAGACGGCCCCCTATGAGCAGCCGTGTACCACTGATCTGATGAAAAGGAAGGCTCTGCCTCCCATTCTACTTTTAAATACTCCACGAACAACAAGTAGGCCTGCAGAGTGAGAGCGAAGTGCTCTAATGGAGTGATATGGTACTATAAGGTCATTAAGATAAGGTGAGCGATGTTCCAGTGTATCATGTACATAAGCCACTGATTAAAAAAGAGAGTGATGAAGCTTCCTGTGAGCTCTGTGCACATCAGTGTTAGAAAATCACACATTATATAGCTAGAAAGTGCATTTTCTGAAGAAACTGCAGTGTGAATGCTTGAATCTGAATGTATGCACTGAAATGAATTAATTGCTGAATTTTACGTTAAAAATGTTGAATGAGATGAAAAATACAGAAATTTTCACCTGAAAACAAAAGTGCTGAACTGCTAAAAGCTGACATCCACACAGAAGTTGGAAAATAGCTGAAAATATTTTAATTGTAAATTAGAAAAACCTAAGTAATGAGAAAAGAAAATTTCGAGTCAGAAAACATCTGAATGAATATTAAAAGTTAATTTTCTTTGAATCACTGAATGACTAAAATGTGATCCCTCCACTTGGATGGCATGAAATTGTGATCCACTGACCAATCAGATCTCCAGAAAATATCCCTCAGGCCTCAGTGCTCAGCGAGAAAGAGAGGAGGACGGTAGAAAAATAGATCCTTAGGATCAACTTGATCCCTTATTCGTCAGCAGTTTCTTTGTTGTGTGTGGAACTGCTCACCCTCATATGAAGTTTGCATGTTTGATTTGTTCTTTGGTTTCTCTCAGACAGTTTAACACAGCTGAAATAAAACAGACTGTAAAAGGTTTCCACTGGTTTCCCATTATAACCAACCAGTCACACTGCTTAGTGTGCATTTTAAAATGTATGTTTATACAGCGCCAAATCACAACAACAGTTTTCTCAAGGTGTTTTTTATTGTAAGGTAAAGATCCTACAATAGTACAAAGAAACCAGAGAAAAACCCAACAATCAAAAGACCCCTTTGAGCAAGCGCTTTGGCAACAGTGGGAAGGAAAAACTCCTTTTAAACAGGAAGAAACCTCCAGCAACAGAAAAAGAGGAAAGTAAAATAATTTGCTGACTCCAGCAAAAGTCAGCAAATAATCATAAAGTAGGGGAGGATTGTGACACCAGGTGTGCAGTTTCAATGGAAGCTCCGACCCTCGTTTGACACATCTGGTTTCAAAACCCCAAAATGGCGACGGCAAAAACGATAGTCATGTGACATCCATCTTTTACACTGTGTATGGATGTGCTGGGCCTCCGTTGGAGGCTGATGGAGACAAAACACAGAGCAAAAACACACTGAATGCTGGGTCACGTTGGCACGGTATCAGCGTCAAAGGTCAGTGTTGGTCAGTGTTGCGTTCACAGGTGGAGGAAATGATCGGATTCTGTAGGTTTAAAGTTGAGGCTTTCCCTCCAGCTCTGCACCATGGAGCCACTTTAAGACTTTTGGTGAATTTGACCCCCAGAAACCCAAAACCGGGGTTGCATCACCACCATGATGTCCTCCAGCGTTCTGCAGTGGGTTATGAAACTGTGTGCAGAGATAGAGGGCCTCTGTTCGTACCGAAGAAAAGGCCAATAAAATAAGAAGAGGAGGAGGAGTGAAGAGGGGAGAGAGATTGATACAGTAATGCTTGCTCTCTCAGTGTGGACTGATGGACCAGATCCCCGCTAAACATTTTGTTTGGATCGGAGCCCAGTCCTGCACACTGCTTTCAATTATCTCTCTCCCCTCTCTCTCTCTGCTGCTCACTCGCTCTCACTCAGGAGTGTTTAGGGAAAAACCGAACTGGGAGAGGGGAGGGGGGAAACGTGTTTTCTTCTTCCTTCCTTCCCTCCTTTTTTTCCTGCGACGCTCGTTCGCACTCCACCACAGAGCAAGAAAGAGAGAAAGCGGGGCAGAGCCAGAGCGCCGAGGTTTGGGAGTTTTTTGGCGATGCAGCACGCTCGCAAACTCTGACTCCAAGCACTCGACATGCGGCGAATCTGCTGTTTCCTGTCACTGTCCTGCTCCTTCATCTTCTTCTTCACCTCTCTTCTGCCAGCCGATGGACAGCCAGCAGGAGGAGGAGCGAGAGGAGGGGGAGGAGTAGAGACGATCCAGGTGATGTTCACGCCGACCATCTGCAAGGTGCGCTGTAGCCAGGACCGATGTGTCAACTACTGCGAGAGAGGCAACGTGACGACGCTGTACA
Source organism: Oreochromis niloticus (assembly GCF_001858045.2). Taxonomy (NCBI): domain Eukaryota; kingdom Metazoa; phylum Chordata; class Actinopteri; order Cichliformes; family Cichlidae; genus Oreochromis; species Oreochromis niloticus. The sequence continues at coordinate 37,865,665 of NC_031979.2, forward strand.
GCGGCGACGAAGGAGGAGGAAGGAGAGACGGCTCCCGCGGACCGGGCTTCAGAGTCTGTGAGTTGAAGCTTTAACTTTAAAGACCTGCATGTGAATAAATAGCTCTAACACAGAGAGGGACGGTGTCGGGTTCACTGCCAAGTTTGCGTGGAGTAAATAATGCACACGTGCAGGTTTGTGCAGCTTGTCTTAAATCTGCTTCAAATTTAAAATTCCTGCTGAAAGCTGGTGTAAAGCTTCCGGTATGAAGCGGGATATCAGCAGGATGTGAACAAACCTTTATGTCCACGACATTCGTGTATTGTGTTGAAGAGATATCAGCTGAAGTTGAGCTAGGGCCAGCTGGTCTTAATGTAACCCCAGTTCAGACCACAAGATGGTGCTGTGAGACCACGCAACCTTTATTTGTGAAAATAATTGCGACACAGAATTTCCCGTTCACGTCCCTGAATACACCATGAAAATGCATTTTCCTGTTTTCTAAGCAGGTGAGTTGTTAATATGTGAACCAGGCTCAGGGAGGGCCGTCTCCCGTGAGGGAAGACGGAACAAAAGGCACTTTTGTTAAACTCTTGAATTAAAGCTGAAAGTCTTCAGTTTAAATCCACCGTGGTGGTGCACAGCTGTGAAATGGACCGGGTTGTTTTTGACCTGTTTCACGTTACATGTGACTCACCAAAGGCTACATTAGCTTTGTAACATAAACCTCACAACAGCCGTGTTATTGGTCACATAACGGTATTAACAAAGGCTCTGACAGCAGAAACATGTCCAGAGGTCCAGTTCAGGGACTCCAGTTAGCTGAGGTGAAGCCGAGCAGACTGCTAACAGCTACAGCCACATGTCAGTCAAAGAGCCCCCACTAATACAAACTTTAAGCCTTAATACAGTTTAAACAGGTGAGCTATAAAATCGTTTTCTCATGTTTCTCTACAGTTGTGATGAAGGCAAAATTATCTATACACCTAACAGATTGTGCATCAGGCTGCAAACATGTTTAGTTCTGCTGTAAAGTTTTGAATGGGAGTCTGTGGGGACTAACTCACTGCTGACACCAGCCTCTTGTGGATGTTAAAGGAACTGCAGCTTTTGGTAATGGGTCTGCTTAATTCTCCTGTCCCAGCCGAGTCCACCACTGCTGGCAGTATCATCCGTTTTTGTGTTTTGTTGCCCATAAATAGCGAGGAGCGTTTTATTATCTTAATGCTGCTGGGGTTTTTTCTTCTTCTTCGTTGTTTGAGGAATCTGGACATTCTTTATGAATTACTGTAAGTGTTGTCAGATGATGTCTGCCTAGATTTACTTTGCTAAAGTTGGATATTTGACTCTTGGACTTGAATCTGAGGTAACATGAGAGGCTCAAACCTGAGATTTATAGAGAATGAGCTCGAGAAAATTCCAGCCCGTCAGAGATAATAACTCCTGTGCTGAACATTTGATCTTCACGCTCTCAATGAGGCTTCACGTGTGAAGCTGCTCCAGCTGAGTCATGTGACCTGCAGCTCTTTGATGGTTGGCAGAGTTGGGAGGCTGAAGCCCAGCCAGTGAATAGTTGTATAGTCTGATCTGATCCCGGGTCAGTGAGTGTTAATCGTTCCTGCTGGCAGCGAGTCGGAGTTGTCAAACAGCACAAGACTCTTGCAGGAAGCACAAAGGGTCCAGCGCTGTTTGATTTAAACTTAATTAGTGGCTCGAAACACAAACCAGCAGTTTATCTAATCACCAATCACTCGTTACATTATTTCCAGCTGTAATTGAATCGCAATTACCGTGATTCACATTTAATCTGCTTTGATCAGAAAAGCCCCACATAAAAGGCTTTGAACTGGAAGTCAAACTCACATTGAGATAAGCTGAGTACTTATCTTAATTCATCCCAAATTTAACAGCAGAATAATCTGAAAAGGGTCAAAACTAACCGAAAATTAAACATTTCGATATTCTTTTCCATAGTCAGCCCTTTAAAACCCTCAGGAGTGGAAGCTACATGTTACCAAATAATCTGCGAATTTAAATTGAGCACTTCTTAAAACTTTTCCCAGCAGGGGGCAGCATTTTACCTACAAGCTTAAGGCCTCATCTGAGCCGGTATTACGCAAAGAGACAATGCAGTATTTACAGTATTAATTTAACTGTTTGGCAGTTAGGTTTGAAGCTTGAGTTAATCCCATAAAGTGATTGTTTTCAGTCTTAACAAATGGCTCTTTGGCTCCCTCTTCAGGCTGCTGATGCAATAGCATTATCAGCTCTCATTTGATCAGTGTGAACATTATTAGAAGTTCAGCACCATCATTTATCGACTTTACTGTCTCCAGCAGTGCAAAGTTACCCCAATGTTTTCTTTTTTGTTCTTTTCGGTGAAACTGAGCGTGGTGCTGGTGATGGTTGCTCTCCATTTGAATACCAAACGGTAATCAAGTTCATACTTGGATGTTTTCTAGTTTGAGATTGGCCTGTTTATGTAATGAACTCTTTGGGCAGATGCTCTGCTATTAAGGCAAAGGTCATGAACGCTGGACTGGTGTCTTTGTAAGAGTAGCACGATCTGCTGATTATTAGATCCCAAGAGTCGGGTGCCCTTTGTATGAGATACTCAAGCTTCCTGCAGAGCATGATGATTCTTTGGTTGTAGTCATCCATATTTTCTGAACTACAGAACTAGAAAAAGAGACCAGGAGTCTGTTTGCAGTAAACTGTATCAGTTTGCTCACGTAATAAGCTGTTGCTACATGGCTAACATCAGCAGTTTTCATCATCATCAGTCTAGAAAAGCATTTAAAGTTCAGCATTATTGTTTATTCCTTTATTCTCTCCGCGCTGTCTCGAGGGGTGGAAAGTGTTTGCTCTTGATTTTATTATTTTTATTTTTTTTAACCAAGCATGGTTTCTTTCCAAGTGTTTACATAGTGGATCAAAAAGATTTGAGGCATTTTTTCCCTGGCAACTTTCAGCACAATACCTAAATTTCTTAGAAAGAGCTGCTGCCTCAAACACTAAACTCAGGAAGTGGCAGTCTGCTTGCAGTAAAGGTTAACAGTGATAGCTGTCTGTGACTATTTGTAGGTCAGTAAACCATAAATCCTCCTCCGCAGAGCAGGAGGTGGTGGGGGGTGTACACCTGCAGATATGTAGCTGTGCCTGCCTCTGTTTTATGCTTTAAAGGCCTTGGTTTAGAAAAGGGTTTTCCACATTTTTTCATTTTACCCTCATTGATGGTTTGGAGAGTTTGTGCCATCATATTTTTTCATGTTGATGAATACCAATGGCTGTTTGCTGGTTTTCTGGATATTTGTGCAACAAGTGCTACATCTGGAGAGAAGGAGAGGAATCAGAGGGGCAGAGGGAGAAGAGAGACCACTGACATATGGCTTTCATTTATCATAAAAATAGCCCCATCGCACGTCCCTGTGTTTCAGAGGACATCATAGTTACTTAGTTTGTTGGAGAGCCAACCTGATGGCAACTTTAAGCCAAGTTTTAATCAAGCAATATAATGCTTATGTCACCGGGGGTCTTTGCCTTTTGTCGTCCTATGGATGTCAAGTCCTCAGTATGTGGACTACAGCTCTTTGTCCTCACAACATCAGTAACACACACACACACACACACACACACACACACACATATATATGTGCCCAGGATATTTTGCTGGTGATGTGTGAATGTTTAAACAAGCAGTGAGGTAAGACTGGACAGCAACACACACAAACACACACAAACACAAGGGAGGAGGTGGTGACATCATAGGGTCAGAGGTTAATCCCCCTGTCCAAACAGCTGTTCTCCCCATCAGCCTCTCTCGCTTTACATACAGACTAACAATCAAAACAGAGAAGCACACGAATGTAAAGGAAAACATGGGAGATGTTGTTATGTGTCAAAACACACAAACCAAAGCAACAGAAATTTGACAAAATAAACTAAATATTAACATTTCAGAGCAACATCTCAGAGCTGCTAGCATGGATGTCGATTCCATTTGGACAGAATTAACATTACAGAGCGAGGTGGGGGATAATGTATTCCTTGTGGGGTTTGGGTAATTTAAGTCTATTACAGGAACTGGACTGTAACTGGGTAACCAAAACAGAAAGCAACAAAAGCCTCCATAAAGAGGAGAAAATCTTCCTGAGACTCTTAACGTTTTGAAGTTTTTTCCTCCATATCCCAATAACCCGATGACGGCTGTCTGCACATCCATGGGAGGGGCTGGCAGATTCTTCAGCTACTTTTAATCACACTTCTTCAAGTAAATCCACCAGACTAGCAGGAGCTGACTAAATTAATTAGCTGCTGAACTGTCAGGGAGAGTTTCTGCATGTGCGGTTTGCTGCGTCTCTCAGTCGTATCTGTTGGTCGGTGATAAATTCAGATTGCGGGTCAGGAAAAAACAAGCTGAGTGTGAGCTGTGGGAGGTGCTGGAGGTGACGGTCACGGTCACCGCGGTGAGGCAGGAAACCACACATGCTATTGTTGTTTTCTTCCTTCTTTTTTCACATTTACATCATAAGTGCAACATTTTTAGAAAGCTCCTGATTTTGAAGTCCTATCTAAGGGCAAATGTACCGAGTGTCCATAACTGAAAAACACGGAGATATGCACTTTGCGTTAGACGTAAAGGTTCTGTGGGTAACCTCCTTAAAACCTGTAAAGACACCAGTGACCGTGAATGTTACACTCACACAGGGGTGCTAAGTAGTGTTTGTAGGCAACGGCACAACCACAGTTACTGCAACCACATGTGGTGAACTTGTGAACTTGTTGCCTTTCAAATTGGTGCTTTGACCAGGTCTGCATCAGCGTTGCTGCTCCACCAGGTGTAACAATAAAGTTTAACATCCAGGGATCCACGAAAACAGAATTTATGAAGTTTAACAGAGTTAGAAGTTAGCAGGAAGTTAGCTCGCTAGTTTCCACCTAAACATGATATAGCATGTTCTGACTGAGAGATTTCTGAAACATTCAAACGTACAGCTCTGCTATCACTTCCAACATAAATGAAGACAGAAAACTAAACAGCAGTGACGTTTGTAGGGTTACTGAAGTTGGGCTAGCTGCTATATAATGCTAGTGACAGAGGTATGTTAGCATAACATAAACAGTGAAGCTGGAGGATGAACGCTAACTTTTTTCCACTCGATAAAAGTTAACGTGAGGGTTCCCGATGGTTAGGGACAAATGTAATCTCATGGCAGGATGCTGTAAACGGACCAAACTTCAGTCCGGAAAACAACTGAGATAATCCATCCACAATACCAGGTTAGTCATTAATATACTGCTGCATGGGCTGGGCTGCAGTTACATCAGAACGGTTTAAAAACTGAGCTTTAAAATGAACAGTGGTAATAAAAACCAACAGAGGCCGACAGTGATCACTGACTGTTTTTAGGGGCTTGTTCAGATTAAATAGAACAACATACAAAGCCTTAAAACATGTTAAAAACACAACAGCCTTAATAAACGCAGAGTAGTTTGGACCCGGAAGCAGGATTCATACATCAACACTTAAAGACTGGATAATGACTTTGGGACATCGACACGTTGATAAAAAGGGACTAAGATGGAGTCAGTCTGTCTGTCTCAGTCAGTCCAGGTTTGACCGCGACTGTTTGGAAACAGGTTGTGTCCCAACACTTGGTCAATTCATCTACTTCCAAATGGTTGCTGAGGGAATTCTTATATTTGTACATATATTTATCCTTAAAATTCTCACATTCCTGCTCTTATGTTTTGTTGTTTCTTATGTTTCTTGTATTTTGTACACCTCTGTTGTTTGTAAAGCTTGCACTCAAATGTGCTGGAGCAGTGTACCAAAACATGTGATGTGACAATAAAAGTGATTTGATTTGATCTGAAAACATTGCATGCAATGACTGGGCACACACCAGCTTTCACTAGTCTTCAGGAGGTGACTGTCTCATGTTTATCTTAGTGTGACTGAGTCATTAGTGAGCTGCAGTGCTGTGTGTGAGCTAAACTAAATCAATGTTAGTCTTTGTTCTTTTGTGGCTTTGGGTTGGAGTGTGTTTGTAGACGTTTTGTGACGATCCGTTCAGATTTTCAGATTAAACATGACCAGAGTTTCAGATCATTCGTTAAAGATATGAAATGTGAGCCCGAAGCTGTGAATACTTGGCTCCCTACATTTTTTAAACTTCCACACAGAAACAGGATGAAGTACAGCTACAGCCCAAAGCCTCCAGGTGCTGCCTCTCGGCAGGCTTCCAGACGTTGGCCAATGGGGGCGGGCAAAATCAAAGTTCATCTCATAGATTTTTCATGTTTGTCTCTGTTTATTCTCTCCGCCAGTTTTTCAGTGTTTACAGTATTTCATCAGTGTAATCCCCCACACTCGTTCTGTTTTTTCTCAGCTTCGCCCCAGGAACGTCGTCCAAACTCTCCGAGTGTGTTTGTGTTGATGTGGTCCATCTGTGGTTTGATGTCCAGCATGATAACTGTGTTTACAGCAACACACACGCAGCAGTGCAGTGTGTGTGTATGTTTGTGTGTGTGTGTGTGTGTGTGTGTGTGTGTGTGTGTGTGTGTGTGTGTGTGTGTGATAGAGTTACATCACAAACAGGACTACACGCACACACAGAGCGTCAGCAGTGGAAGTCGTTAATCTTTTTACTGAAGTTCAAACACGAGTTTGATCCGATTCAAGAGTTCCTCTGCAAGTCTATGGGAAAACAGCCCCAGCCCCGAGCTCTGTAAACATTTTCCTGATGGGTTTTTGAGGACAGTCATTGCAGGTTATATACAATAAAACAGGAAGTCCATTTTTGAAATTTTGCTTATTTTAAGTGCCAGAAAAGAGGTCAGAGGTACTTCGATCCTTAGCCTGTGTGTGAGCTCTTCCTAATTTGACAGATTTTACTGCTGTTGTTCTGTAAACAGCTCACAGGAATCATGAATCTGTGATTGTATTTATTTACTGAATAGATAAGTAAGCAGGTTTGTTTGCCTCCCACAGTCCTCTGTCCTCTGCTCTGTAAGAACGGCGGAGTCTGTCTGCAGAAGGACCGCTGCCTGTGCCCGCCAAACTTCACCGGGAAGTTCTGCCAGATCCCCGTCACACCCACAGACTCCTCTGCAGCCTTCACCAATGAGATCGTCAAGCCCGTTCTCCTCTCTTCCATGGCATCCAATCAGGAGCTGGTTCGGTCCGAGTTCCTGCTGCCGCTAGGACGGGACGCAGAGACGATGACTGCTGGAGGTAAGCGACCTGTGACCTTTAACCCCAACTGTGTCTGTGGGTGGCTGTGACGTTTTTGTGTAACTCTTTGGAATTTTGAAATATAGAATTTTTAAAAATATTTCTTGATATCTCAATATTTTACAGATATTTATTTATTTCGGTTATAGTTTGCTCAGTTTCGTTCTGACATTATTATGTTTATATGTAATAATATCTTTATTCGTTTGTCACTGGTCATTTATTTGATACATTTTTGGCAGCTTTGAGCGAGCTTCCACAGATAATTTGTTGCTATTGTGAATGGTGCCTCACTGCAGTTATCCTTTAATGTTCACACGCACGTGCAGCCCCCAGCGGGCCCTTGGTGAAGGTCAGAGTTCAGCACCCCCCTGAGGCCAACGTGAAGGTCCACCAGGTGAAGGTAAGAACATTAACAGTTCCTCTGACTGGACGATTAAACTGTCAGTCATCATGTGATGATAAACTTTTTGTTCAAGCTGTTGATAAAACAAAGAACAATTGTTTCGTTTTTTAGTTTTACATTGTTATAGTTTTGTAAATATCTTTATTTAAAATAATATTCTCTCACATACATCGAGGTTTTACAAACTTTTTATTTTGTAGATATTTCATAAACATTAATATTCAGTTTTTGCATTTATGTCATCTGTTTTTACATATTTTTATATTTTAACATATTTTTTTGTTATGTTCTTAGATTTATTATTTTACATGTTATTAAAAATCTCTAAATTTTTTAAATGTTTTAATGATCTTTTATTACATTTTTAATAATTAATAGTAATTATAATATATCTATATATAATGTATTTGTTATTATTTAAATCTTTGATTTTATTTGAAACAATTGTTTTCTTAAATATATAAACTTCAAAAAAAAATTCTTGGAAGTTCTTTAAAACCATCTAAATCCATCGACCTTCTTCTGTTTATTCGGGGCCATGTCGTTTGGCTAGCAGCCTTAGTACCTCCTCCAGCTACTCCGGGGGAACACCGAAGCCTTCTCAGGCCAGCCAAGAGTTATAATCTCTCCAGCATGTCCTGGGTCTTCCCTGGAGGGGTGGGACATGCCTGGACACCTCGCCCAGGAGGCATCCTTGTCAGATGCCTGAACCAGCTCAACTGCCTCCTTTCGATGTGGAGGAGCGGCAGCTCTACTCTGAGCCCCTCCGGGATGGCAGAACCTCTAACCCTATCTCTAAGGGAGAGGCCAGCCACCCTTCGGAGGAAGCTCATTTCCGCCACTTTTTTTTTTATCTGTGATCCCGTTCTTTCCGTCACTACCCACAGCTCGTGACCAGCCAGAGCACCAATCCGTCTGTCGATCTCCCGCTCACTTCTCGCATCACTCATGAACAAGACCCCGAGATACTTAAACTGCTTCACTTTGGGCAGGAACTCGTCCCTGACCCGGAGTGGGCACTCCACCCTTTTGAGGACCATGGCCTCAGATTTGGAGGTGCTGATTTTTATTCCTGCCGCTTAACACTTGGTTGGGAACCGTTCCAGTGCGAGCTGGAGGCCATCAGCAGTGACAAAGGTCAGCCCTGGCGGAGTCCATCACCCACCAGGAACGAGCCCGACTTATTGCCGGCTATGCAGACCAAGCTTTTGCAAAGGTTGTATAAGGATCGAATGGCCCATAGCAATGGGCTAGACACCCCATACTCCCGAAGCAACTCCCACAGGAATCCCACACAGTCGAACGCCTTCTTCAAATCCACAAAGAACATGTAGACTGGTGGGCAAACTCCTGTGCAGAGTTCCACGACCAGGACGAAAACCACATTGTTCCTCCTGTATCCGAGGTTCGACTGACAGACGCACATCTAAACAGTCATCTTAATTTCTTGCAGGAGTTTTAAATTTTTAACCTCAGATCAAGTTTAATGTCATTTATTCATTTATTTTTAACCCTTTCATCGAATATGCCTGTAGTCTTTTGCATTCACTTGCTTGCAGGTAAGTTGAATCTTCTTGTTCCAGGTGTCTGGATTCACTCCCACCCTGCGGACGCTCTCTTCCTCCTCCTCCTCAGGGTCAGCGGGTGCTCCGGCTCCTGCTGGCAGCAGAGTCCTGGCCCAGACTGTGAGGGGGGACAGCGTCTACACCCAGCAGTCCGGCTTTAAGTACTGCTTCAGAGAGGTTAAAGACGGACAGGTGAGTGGCAAAATATGAACACAAAATACCACCTAAAATTCACCAGCAGGTTTTCAAAGGAGAACTTAGTTTTTACCCATTAACATGGATTTTGTTCAATGTTCCATGTTTGGAGATTTCTAATACTGTCAGGCGGATAATTCCTGTGTTCTGTCACATCAAACAAAAAAACAACCTTTTTGGGACTTTTTACCCCACATAGGCGTTTTGGGGTTTTTTTCTGTCACTGTTGGATTGCAAAGTCAGCATGACCTTTAACCCATGTTAGGGATAAGTGCTGTCTATGACATCATAGGGATCCAAGAGTACAACAAACAGTCTGAGTGTTTAAAGTAATCTGAAACCTGAGCTTTTGGCACACAGGGATTACTTGTACATATACACCTCATCATTTGCCGAGTCATCACTGTGTTAGGAGATATATGACAGGAAGTAAGGAATCACCGAATAGATCAACTTTAATGTGATTACAATAAGCAGAAAATGCAAACACATGGTCCTACATCCTTTAAAATGACAAAGAAGTCCTTAAATCATCTCGTTGCTACACGATGCATATTGTTGTGTCTTGTTTTGATTAAAGTCCAGGCTGATAGATGTTAGCATGGCTGCGGTCCATCAGATTTATCCTGGACTGTTTGTTTTTAGTGCAGCTCTCCTCTTCCTGGCCTTCGGAGCAAGGAAATGTGCTGCAGAGGGATCGGAAAGGCCTGGGGCATCGATGACTGTGTCATCTGTCCTGAGAATACAGGTATACAAAAATACACACAATACTCATATAACACAACATAACACACTGTGTGGTCCATTCAGGCTTCCATAACCTACCTTGAGTGACCTCACTGCGATCAGTCAGAAAACTTTGAAGACTTTTATATGTCTGACATTTTATTATTGCTATTGCTTTAGACATTAAATTAGGCCCAAAAACCTTCTGGTAATTAAACTGAGACACTCGGGGAAAAAGTTCCCATAGTCCAGCTCTAACTTTATCCCTGGACAGTAAACCCAGACATGCACTGTTGAAGGTTTGACTAACTCTTCCTTTATACTCCCTGAGCCAAGCAGGAATATTATAGTATGACATCTGTTTCATGGCGGAGGTCATTGCAGTGTTTTATATCAAAAGAAAATGACCCATCAATATTAAAACAATGCACTGTTATTCCTCCTCACCTTTTTCTGTAAAAGGTAGAAAGGTGGCAGAGTGAGGGGCCAGCAGCGGAGTTTGAAACCGACATTCATGTGAAAAGCTGATGGCCACATGCTATGTAAAGTCACATGCTGCTGCAGCATTACACCGGCTTGATTTAGTGGTTTAGGGTCAGCAAGCAAAGGTGTCATAAAATAGGTCTTTCGAAAGCTCTCCTTTTTTCTGCAAGAGAAGAAAATGTCCTCACTATTCACTAATGTCCTCACTTAGGCTCGAATTTATAGAGGTCCTCACAAAGATACCTAGACTAGCACAATTATACTAACACTTTTTCTGTGAGTGAGAGTCCGCTACTTCATGACTTTAATATTTTGGAAATATTTCACCAGTAGCTGCTTATGTAACTATTGGACTTCATCACACACACACTCACATTTGTTCATCTGTTTTTGTGGGGACTGTAGTTAATACAGTGTCTTCTGAGGTTCCGTAACTCAAACATGATGATTTCAACACTGCAATCTAATCAGGTCCAAACCATTTAACAGGCCTCCCGAGGTCTGCCTCAAAGTCAGAACCCAACAGTGTGTCCTCACAAGCATAGATGCATACACACACACACAGTAAGTAATCGGGCTTCCTTGTTCTTTTAGAGCTGACTAACAGTAAAGGAATGCAACTGTGGGACTGTAGGCTTTACACACACACACACACACACACACACACACACACACACTCAGGAAATCATGTTAGCTCAACTCCTGGCGTCCAGCTTCACACCAGTCTGTAAAGAATGACAGCATACACCTTTAAAGAACAGAAAAGAGGGCCTGGATGCACACACACACACACACACACACACACACACACACACACACACACACATAACTGGTACAGTTTTTGATGTTTGTGTCTGATCAGAAAGGGAGTCATGGTTAATTCAAACTGACCAGAAAATCTTTAAAAAGCTGTTTATAGCTTTGGCTTTGTGATGGCGCCCCCTGGTGTTTCTGTTTGACCTTATTCAACTTTAATGTAGCAAACTCTGGGGTGTTCATCTTACAACCTTTTTCTTATAAATAATGTAATTTGTAGTATATTTCTTAGAAACAGTGCAGAACTGTGTTTTGTGTTCTCTCCTAGCAAACATTAAATATGAGTATGTGATCAGATAATTATTCCACAAGAATTGGTGATTGATCACCGTGTATTCGGTTATTGATCATTGTTAGGTCAGAGCGATGCCAGCTGTCCAGTTGGGTTTGAGCGAGCCAATGGAACGCAGTGTGTCGGTGAGTTTGGCGGTTGTAATCGTACAGGCGGTGGAAATATTCTGTTCTTTAAACAACAGAGAAACGAAATGATCAATCGGAGAAGGTTCTTTTTTTTCATCTCTTAAATGTGAACTTCTGTTGTTAAATGAAAAACGGATCAGTACCCAGGTCCATCCACTCCTGGTCTGTCATTAAATCACAGCAGAAGAGGCAATGCTGGTAAAATTAATGTTTTCATGGGATTGGCTGACAGCTTCATGTAGTGCCTGAATAATTGTTATGAAAATATTACATAAAGGAATAATTATGCAGATATGCCTTCCTGTTTTCAAAACTTGTACAAAAAATACTCAGAGCAGCCCTGGTCAGTTACAATACTATGCCGATGACACAGCATTATCTTATCATAGGACAAAATCGGACAAACATGTGGTCATTTGCAGATGTGTCATCAAACTACAAATAAATCCAGGAATAACAACACTACTGTGGTTGCTTTTAAAGAATTAATATGTAAAATAATCCTTATTTAATCTATTTTATACTGAGCTTTGTTCATCTCTGCAAAGGGAACTAAAACTTCTTCCACCAACATTTTATCAGAAAGTTTTAGTAGAAAGAAACCAAAAATGCAGTGTTTAATCTGAGCTGTAACAATTAAAAGTTTAACTGGTACATTTTAAACATGTTAACACTTCTAAGTGCCTAATTTAACCTTAGACTGTAGTTCTCGATACAGGCTGATATTAGCATTAATAGCTTCGGTGTGATGATTCTCTGAGAGCTGTTTCAGCCATGGACAGTTACTCTGCCATGGTGGTAAAAAGGTTTGCTGTCTGTACACATATGTCATTAATCTCTTTAGCTCGACACACCGATTTCTTGGAGAAAAAATCATAACTAACTGTCGTAACTGCTTTTAAAGTCAGAAGTTTATAAAAGGTGCCCTGTTTTCCTCTGATTTTGTTCTTATTGGTTTCCTTCATATTCCAGTCTGTGTAGACATTAGTGATAAAAAACATATTTACTGCATGAACAAAAATGACATCGATCAGAATTAACATAAAAATACCACCAAACTGTCATCTACCAAATATAAGATCTTCAGCTCTTGACCTTCTGAACTGCTTCCAAAATGAAGAAATCTTCATCTGACTATTTGTTTAAAGTCTCCATGTTTCCTACGACACTGCAATGGATTTCTTTATTTATGACCCGATGACTTATCCATCTGTAAAAAGTTTATCAGTTTTCTGATGAGCCCACTCGGGATCCAGGCGTAAGTAAATAAACGGTGTCTTAGAGGACGTTTGACCTCGGATCGCTTTGAGAGCTGAGAAAAGCCTGAAGTGTTTGTGTGTGTGCGTAGACGTGAATGAGTGCCTGCAGCCGGGGCTGTGTGAGAACGGCATCTGTGTGAACACCAGGGGGAGCTATAGCTGTGTGTGCAGGCTGGGGTTCATCCTCGACGCCTCACATGGAATCTGCATCTGTAAGTAACTCACATTTACATGCACGCTGCCGCCGCCGCCGGCTTGGGAATGAAATGAGGAATGATGCCGACTCCTGTCAGGACTTCCTGAATCCGTCTGAGCTCTCCAAGTTTCTAGACTCCCGGACTTTGGTGGGCTCGTCTCTCTTTTATTAACTTCTCAAAGATTAGCTGTGCAGCGCCATCAGAAAAGCTGAATCTGCTGCACAGCTGGAAATAACTCTAATTTCTACTATACCTATAACTAGAGCTGGGCGATATAAGATTTTTTCATATCACGATATGTTTTTTTCATTTCAGGCGATAACGATATATATCACGATATAAGCCAAATAACTATATTTGTAAGATTTAAATGTGCCGTTGCTCACAAGTAAAATGTGAAATAATTAGCAGCTTGTTTTAATTAAAATATTTATTTCCCATAATAAGTTCAACAGGGTAGATGTACTTAAGGAACATGAGACTTCAGTTTCAGATAAAGGCAAATATTGTAAACTACACAAAAGGCAGCCGCTAAAGCGTTTAAGTTTCAAAATAGAACAAACAAAACAGACTAAATTGTCAATTCCACTTAGAAACAAAATTTTAATTCTAAAAATAAATCTTAGGTCGTTTTACAGAAGAACAGACAAAATTGACTAACTTTTGTCAATATCAAATAAACTGAGAACTAAAAGGAAATTCTCAGGCTACGTCCACACGTACACGGGTATTTTTGAAAACGGAGATTTTCCGTTTTCGTTTAAAAAAATAATCCCGTCCACACGTAAACGCAGAAATGAAGGAAAACGCTGCTAGGAACATGCCAAAGCAACAGGTGGCGATATATTCCTAACCGTGTAGAAATGTTGGCCAATCAGAAGTCTAGAAGCCTCGGTAGGAAATAGTAAACAAAGATGGGGCATAGAAACAGAACCGAGTCGTATGTGTGGAGGGACAGTAACTATGTGTGTATATGTAAGCATTTAAACACTGCAGAGAGTACAATTAACAGTAACAGTATTGTAGAAATTCATTTCACCCAAACAATAACGTGGCGCACAGTGTGACGTCAAAAAAGGCGCACACCTTTGACGCTGCGTTTTCTCCGTTTTTCTTGTCCACACGTAAATGCAAAAACGGAGTTTTCGAAAATATCCACCCTGGCAGGCGTTTTTAGAAATCTCCGTTTTCAGTGACTGAAAACGCCGTTTACGTGTGGACGAAAGGTGCAAACGCATAGAAAAATCTGCGTTTTCAAAAATACCCGGGTACGTGTGGACGTAGCATCAATCTCTCCTTGTTGTATAGCTTAGCTTTTCAAACAGTTTTAACAGTGACTTTAGTCTGACAAAAGCCGAATGACGAATTAGCACTTTCAGTCAGAGATTGAGCATGCACCGCTTTATTGTATATCCAGACTTGCTTTCGGCACAATTTACAGTGCACGCTACTCTGTTTTTTGTCAGACTTGAAATAGCCGAAATACCTTCACACTACGGAACTTCTGTGGCCCTTCCGTTCGACAAGCTCTCCTGCATTGGAACCATCATCTGTTTTTTCTTCGGTAACCTTCGCTCACGCTCTCGGTTGATTTTTCTCTAGTCGGCAAACTCATTTCCTTCATTACCCGGGCAGCCCGGCTGCAAAAACAAATACACATGTGCGCCTTGGCGCTTGTGCTGTACGTAACAAGTCATGTGACGTGACGCTGCGGCTGTGATTGGTTCGGCTCTGCGCTACTTAATTTGGATTGGCTGTTCTTTTTTTTTTTTTTTAGAGGACAAGAGAGATGAGGTCTATCGCAATAGTTTAATTTTTCTATCGAGAAAAAGTTATTTCGCAATACATATCGTTATCGTTTTATCGCCCAGCTCTACCTATAACACAGTAGGCAGTGAGGATTTGGCTCTCTGCGCCACCTCAACAACTGACTTTCAGCTTTAACTTGAGGGGCTTTTCAAAAACATCACAGCCATTTTTGTCTTAAGGTGTAAAAGGCTGGGCTGGCGAGTGTAATGATGTCACTTAAGATTTTCAATATGATACCACAGGTGTGTCTACTCACCAGTATTTGCAAACCCAGTCTAGGACACACAGACAACCTGCAAACTGAAATTGATCAAATAATATAACACAGGACAAATTATTACTACAGAAAGGCCAAATATGAATGTGTCAGTGTAGTTTATTAGAGAAGCTACACAGTGTTAGCTGATTTTAACTTCAAACAGCCACTTAACAGGTATTAAAGTTACACAGGGCTAATACAGCATTGCTGTATTTTGAAGTTTAAAGATGTTCTAAACACAGTTTTTCTTACAAAGAAATGTTGATTTACTCTGAGCTTTCCTGAAAATCTGAAGATGAGATTCCTCGGACTGGGGCTCAGACCTTCAGCAGGAATAATGAGAGGACTTCTGCGTTTTTAAAGGTCAGCTGGTCTCAGTGAAATCTTTGTTCTGCTTAAAGTCGGCACATCTCGCTGTTCTTTGGGGAAAATCAGGGAGAGGTTCAGTGCTCAGATGGTTTTTGTGAAGCCTGACCGGTGCTCTGCTTATTCCGACCGGCATTCAGTGAATCAGAGGAGGAGGAGCTTCAGGATGCTGGTCTATCCGGTAACTGATGACAGCGCTCTAATCAAAGCTTTATTTTTAACAGTGTGTCTGTGTTTGGGTTTGTGTGTTTTTCAATCTCTATCCTTTCCTGGAAATATTTTTTATATCCAAATTATTGTTTTGTCAAATTGAAGGTCTTTTGTTTGACATCCACATGGACTTGGACAAGCAGCAAAGTGGCTGTGCTTTTTCTATTGTTCTACTTCCTGTTTGTGTTTTAACCTGTGCTCAATGGGCTGAGTTATCCCCTCGGAGCAGCTCCCTCCCCAGAATCTAGAGTCTGTTTCCTGTAAAAGAAATAAAGCAGAATAAAAAACAAACCAACACTGAAGCAACTGAAGCTGCAGTTCCTCTGACGTCCAGCAGAGGCAGCAGTGAGTCAGTCCCCATAGACTCCCATGTTGAAGCTTTAGAGCAGAAATAAACACGTTTACAGCCTGATACACAAACTGTTTGATTTTTACAGATAATTTTCTCCTTCATAACAAGAATGTTTGCACAACTCACATGTTTGGATAATGTTGAGGCTTACAGTTTGCATTATTAGGGGCGTGGCCTATTTGACTGGCAGGTGGATGGTGGCATAGGTGTCTGTAGCTGTCTGCTAGCTTCACCTGAACTGGACCTCTGGACCGTGTTTGTGCTGTTGGAGCCTTTTGGAGCCTTTTTAATGACATTATGTGACCAATAACGTGGCTGCTGTGAGGTTACTGTAGTAACAGCCTGTCCACGAAGGCGGAGCTCCAGTTTCAATGAGTGAAATTCTTGGAATTTACTTGGATGTTACTGAACACTAACTGGCAGGTATGGATGAAGTTTCCTAGCCTAACTATCTTGGTTAGGAAGGAACGCTTCGTGCTCATTTACTCTTTTTGAGGAGTTGCCCCCTGCTGGTCAGTAGAGAGAATGCAGCTTTAAGGCATTTCAGTGTTGGTTTCATTTTTCAGACCCAGAATTTGCGCCCATCTTTAAATCCGAGCGGTGCCAACACTCGTGTCCTCTTTGATAGAAGCCATTATCCAGATGTTTGCATGGGAAGTTACTGAGGTTGAAATCCTCGTGAAACCGCGTCTGCAGGCGGTTAAACTTCCATCTGAATTTAGATCTGTTGACACGGCCTGCTGATGTTCTGTGTCGTCGACGAGCTTCCTGTTCCTGCATCACCTGCCACATCTGTGTTGAGTCTGCCTGTGTCGTTTAACCTGAGCGGGTCGGGGTACAGCATGTACTTGTTCTGCATGCAAGCGCTCTGCTTCAGGTCCCGGCCGAGCTTCGGGTGGTTCATCTGTGTAACGAGTCCCCCTCCTTCCTGTGTGTCCTCCTCTTCCTCAGCCCAGAGTGTCATATCTGAGGAGAAGGGTCAGTGTTACCGGGTCCTGGGTTCAGGTCTGGGTCCGTCCTCCTGCTCCCTGCCTATCCTCAAAAGCATCACCAAGCAGATCTGCTGCTGCAGCCGGGTCGGCAAAGCCTGGGGACCCGACTGCCAGAGGTGTCCGTACTTCGGTTCAGGTAGGTTCAGGAGGATGACGTCACGACTCAGCTTATTTGGTTTCAGGTGAATTTTCAGGTGTGTCCTCTCTCTTCCCTCTGTCTCCTCCTTCAGTGGCCTTTAAGGAGATCTGTCCCGCTGGTCCTGGTTACCAATACTCGCCTTCAACTCTTAAATTCAACCAGAGAGTCAGCGAACCGGAGGGGGGCGGCAGAGCTGTGCTGGTAAACGGCAGCAACAAGGACAACCAAGGTACCTGCTGAGCACACAGCATTCTGCCCACCGGCTGCTCATGCTTCTGTCATGGGAGTGTTGGGTCTGCTCCACCTTAATGATCAATAATAACAATAATAATAATAATAAATAAGAACCAGTTTCCTTATTAATGATTTTAATAAATGAACACAGCAGCTGCTGACAGATAACTGAGCTCCTCTTAAACTGAGCTTAAACTGATCCAGAATCGTATTTAATGCCATCACCGTTACACTGCAGCGTTTACAGCTACATTCTGACTGTTTTAGATGAGCTCTTGTTTGAAGACGATTTGTTTTTTTAGGATTAAAAAAATCACTGGTTGATTACGATTACACCTGCAGATCGATTTAAACAAAGATAGATGTGTTAGCCAGCATGATGAGCCTGAGTCCCCCCTGCAGGTCCTGTTTCTGGGTCCAGGTCTCCACTGAAACCCCCTCCCTCTGGTGGGGCGAGTACTTCCAGTGCCACAGGAGCTGGGACCAGACCCAGCCCTCCCCAGCCCCAACCTCAGCCCCACCCAGGCGCAGGCTTTCCTGCCTCCTCCTCCTCCTCTTCGTCCTCATCCAGGCCTGTGCAGCCTGGCAGTGCTGGCACCTCGGCCACACAGGGCAGAACCCGGCCTTCACAGAGCCGACCTGATTCAACACAACTGAGACCTCAGCCTCCGTCTGCCGGGAGCCAAGGTAGCAAAACAGCGAGGTTTTATTTTCTGAATCATCGATAAACACCAGAAACACAGTTTTACTTCAACTTTACAGACAGTGAGACGGTTTCAGATGTAGAGCAGAATCCTCTTTTGGCACTAAAAAGCTGTTGGGTTATGTTAAAGAAGCCTTTTCACACACGTTTGCACAAACATGAACACAACATGATTTACTACAACCTGCAGCATATAAAAGCATCTAACACTGTGGGGTCTCAGTTGGCTCCGCCTCTGTTTTTTATTATTGCAGTTTTATGTTTAATATTAATTTCCCCCATTATTGAATCGAGGCTGAGTGGTTCGTTAAAAACTTACCAGAGCTTTTACTATTAAAAACTGCATGCAGGAAGTCTTTGGCAGCGTTTATGTAAAAACTTTACCTGCTGCACTTTGGTTTGATGAAGATGACTGTGTCCGTCTGAGAGGAAGGAGCTGCTGAAGACGAACCGACCTGTCGTTGTTGTTTCTGCTCTCAGCAGCTGATCGTTTCTCTTCGGTGCATCGGGCCGATCCACCGCCATCCAGAGGGGACTCCCTCCCCGCTCCGGCCCAGCCGCAGAGCCCCGAGCGTGGGTCGAGACCCAGCGAAGACCTCCCTCTGGAAGCCAGACCGCCCGTGAGCCCGACGCCCCCCAGAGTTCAGAGTGAGTACTGGACGGAGAGGACCGGCGTCTCGGAAGGACGTTCTTCATCTGTTCTGTCCTTTGAAAAGAAAACAGTTCATTCAGATCAAAGCAGAATCAGTTTGATAAAACTGTCTTACTCTGTGCAGAATGAAAGATTTTGTGTCCCTTAAAGTCGTCAAAGATGTGTTTATGTGAATGATCTGATGTGTAAGAGCGCTGACCTGAGGTCAGCTGCAGACGCTCGGTGATGATTAGAACGCCACAGAGGCGACGAACCTTTAACCGTTTCTGTGTGCGTGCAGCAGTACGAGGCGTGTGTGAGAGCAGGCCGGGTGTGTGTGGCCGCGGCCGCTGTGTGGATCAGCCAGGTGGGAAACACACCTGTGTGTGCGATCTGGGCTTCCAGCTCAGCTCGCAGCGCACACACTGCCAAGGTGAGATATGAACGTGTGAATCCTTCAGTCCTGTTTTAATATTTCAGCTGATAACGTTTCATCAGACTGAGAGTTTGTAACAATAAGATTTGTATATATCTCACAGTCGATCAATCGCATCTGTTTCAACCATAAAAGCAATGATTGTTATTACATATCAAGACAAATAAAGATGAACTTATTGAAAGTCATCATATTCTATCACATCATATTTATTATATAAAAAATTTCTGGATTATTTTTTAATTTGCAGTTTAACACTAATTTTCATTTTACAAATAAACAAATGAAACATAATTTGAATAGATTTCTTTTATTTTACATTCAATATTTTCCTTATTTTCTTTTCTGTGGATAGTTTCCAAATGTGTTTTGTGTATATGTACACACAGAAACTGAATGTTGTATTTGTTCAGTTGTTTTTTAATATTTTTATAATGATAATTGTGTGTGTGTGTGTGTGTGTGTGTGTGTGTGTGTGTGTGTGTTTGTGTAGATGTGAACGAGTGTCTGCAGTCTCCAGCTGTGTGTTCGGTGGGAGAGTGTGTGAACAGCATTGGAAGCTACAGATGTGCGTGTCCATCTGGATACAGAAGCAACAGCCAGCAGACCAGTTGCCAAGGTGACGGCCACTTCCTGTCTTTTTGAAACGTTGCGTTTGTTTTCCTGCCCAGTGACAGCCGTGAGACGCTTCAGCACGTCTGCACAGTTTGGACCTTTTATGATCATAACATAAACACGAGTTGTGTAACCACATTACAGGAAAATATGACTAAAAAACATGATGACAGAAAATAAAACTCTGGAACCTTTTTATTGAAATGTTGGAAAAATTGGCATAAATCAGAACATGTTTAGTAAAGGTTTGTTTGGCTCCTCAGACATCGATGAGTGCCAGCAGAATCCCTGCGTTAACGGTCGCTGTGACAACACGGCGGGCAGCTACAGGTGCATCTGTCGGCTTGGTTACAGGCTCGTTGGCAACACCTGCACAGGTAAAGGGCCGTGATGCCTCAGCTTAATTCATTTCTGGTTTAGAGACGATTTCCAGACAGCCTCACATGGTTCTGCATTCTCACGTTAAATGTGTGCAGACTGCTCTAAACACTCAGTTTACAGGAGTTTTTTCAACTTTTGGGTTTGTATGATGCCATAGAGAGTCAAACAGCCAATCAGAAGACACCTGGCCTTAATCATCTGTCTAAAACTGACTGAAAAATCTGCTATAAATGACATCAGTGATGTGTGTGTGTCAGACGTGGATGAGTGTGCCGACCCTCTGCAGTGTCCGGGTCAGGAGTGTGTGAACACTCCGGGCTCGTTCCGCTGTGTTTCCTGCCCGCCGGGACACGGACTGCTCAACAACGTCTGCAGAGGTAAACAAATATGTTATAATATATTAATAATTATTTTTTAATTTAAATAATTCAATAAAAACATCCAGTTGAATTTTTTCATTATAAAATACAATTTTACAATTAGCAGTATAGCTGAAAAATATCAGGAAAGAATTCTTAGTAAACTCTATAAAAACGTCTCTCAGCTGCTGTTTCATTCAGACGCTGTCGTCACAATCTGCCGTCCAACTATTATGTTTATAAACTATTATAAAGTCTTTAAGCATTAATATTCATATATTCCCAAACTGAATAGATATTGGTAAATATGTTACTTATATTTGTGAAAATGACAAGATTTCTGTAAATATATTCATATAAAAGTTATATCAGGAAAATGTGAAAAGATAAATATAAAATAAAATATAAATTTAAAAAAGTATCTGTAAAATAATAGTGCATCAGAATATATTTGTGTTGTGTGATAGATGCTGCTGAGCTCTAATAAAAATAAAAAGTATTTGAAAATGTTTGTAACTATTGAAAATTATGAAGGTATCCCAAAAATTTTAAAACAATACTAACATGCAATAAAGAAGGTAGAGCGGTCGCCCCACGATCAGAAGGTCGAGGGTTCAAATCCACCGAACGGCTACCCTGAGGTACCCCTGAGCGAGGTACACACTGCTCCCCGGGCGCTGGGTGAATGGGTTAAATGCAGGCCTACAAAATTTCCCACGTGTGGGACTAAAAGGAGTTTAAAAAACAGTAAATTTGAACCTTGTTTCTCTCTGTTTATAATCGTTTTGTTCTTTTTTTTATTAAAAAATGGATCCTGAGCTGTCAGCGACTGAAAAACCAAAACGCTTTCCTTCCTCCTGAAACTCGCTGACGTTCCCGTTTGTTTACGTTTCCCTCTTTCCCGCTGTGTCTTCAGACGTCGACGAGTGTCGTCAGAATCCCTGCTCCAACGGCCGCTGTGAAAACACGCCAGGGAGCTACCGCTGTGTCTGTCACCATGGTTACAAGCTCCAGAACAACACCTGCACAGGTACACATCACAGATAGTTAGTGATGTAAATGTTAGAGTGACATCATACGAACAAACTGTGTGTGTGTGTGTGTGTGTGTGTGTGTGTGTGTGTGTGTGTGTTCAGATGTGGATGAGTGTGCAGAGCCATCTCAGTGTCCCGGGCAGATGTGTGTGAACTCTGTGGGCTCGTACAGATGTGTGTCCTGCAGAGCAGGATTCAGACTGACCGACAGACAGTGCACAGGTACACACACTCACACACCCTCAGCCTAACCTAACTGTAACCCTGACACTAAAACCACATTTAGATTCTTAAAAGTCTCTTCAAACTCGTGGGCACTTTGTCCCTGTAAGGGCTGTTGGTCCCCACAAGTATAGGGTCCTGTCCTCACAAAGATGTCTAATCACACACACACACACTCTGTGTGCAGATATAAACGAGTGTGAGGACGGCGACTCCTGTCCCGGTCAGCGGTGTGTGAACACTGAAGGCTCCTACAGGTGTGTGGACTGTCGGCAGGGATACCACAGCGTGGATGGAGTGTGTACAGGTACACACACACACACACACACACACACACACACACACACACACACACACACACACAGGAGCTGATCCTGTTTAGAAAGCAACATCACGTTTAGACTCATCACCGTTTCATCATCCGTCCATCCTCAGCTCGCAGTGGCAGAAGGCGGAGCCTCTGAGCAAATCAGTTTTCATAGAAACCAAAGGAAATGAAAGGCCAATCAATGATGATGTCACTCTCTGTGCTGCAGACATAGACGAGTGTGCGAGCGGCAGGGCGTGTGAGGCAGAGCGGGTCTGTGTGAACACCGTCGGCTCATTCAGGTGCGACTGTGCCCCCGGGTATCGAACCTCCGGCCTGGGAAGGCAGTGTAGAGGTGAGGTCGCTCTCTGCTAGTTAAATATAACTTTACCAGATGTGGGTGGTGATGAGGCGCCCTCGTACAGAACGGTGTGTTAAACGGATCATTTTAATGTGTGTGTGTCCTCAGACATTAACGAGTGTTTGGAGGGAGATTTCTGTTTCTCCAGAGGAGAGTGTGTGAACACGCCTGGATCCTACACATGTGTGTGCTCGCAGGGATTCACGCTGAGTGAGAACCGGACGGCCTGCCTCGGTGAGTCCCGCCGATCAAACGGGGAACGCTTCTTTGGGTTTGTGTGCACGTCCGTATTCAGACATTTAAGTATTTCATTTAATACCACAGCATCCTCATGACCGTCTCAGGAAAGCAGGACTGATGTCGGAGCTGTTGTGCTGGATTTATTACAGTCAGGTCCAAAAATGTTTTGCACCTGTGCAGTCAGCGCCGGCCTGCAGAGCCCACTGACATCACTGCATGCTGCGTGAGATGCTCTGCAGGCCTTCGGCTGCTGCCTGTTTGTGGCTCTTCAATTCTGTCTTCTTGTGTCTTTGTGCAGACGTGGACGAGTGTGTGAAGGCGGGGGTGTGTTCGGACGGTCGCTGTGTGAACACCGAAGGCTCGTTCCAGTGCGAATGTCAAATCGGCTTCACCACCAACCCCGAGGGGACTGCCTGCCTTGGTACATGCACGCACGCACACGCGCGCACGCACACGCACGCACACGCGCACACACACACGCACGCACACGCGCACGCACACACACACGCACGCACACACACACACACACACACACACACACATATGTAGTTAAAGACATGTTTGTGCCAATCTCAGTTTACATGGATTCCTAAAACAGTGACTTTGAACTCAGTATGAGGGTTCCACCTTTAAGTAAGTGTGACACCTTCAGCCCAGGTTAAGTAGGCCTGACCTGTAAAGGAGGTCGTGAACCTGCAGCCTGTGTGTCCATCTCCTCATGGCTGCCAGCACCATCCAAAAAATTGACCAACAGATAAACTGAGAAGGGATTCAGACAAAATGGTAAAAAAATGAATCGTGACAAATAGAAGAAGAATATTAAAACAAGTTCTTTGATTTCCTGTGAGCCAAAGAAAGAAGTTAAAATAGGGCCGATGTATTCAAAGCCTTCATGGGTTTCCATGAGGTGCATCGTGTAGTGGTTCAAAGCTCTTCTCCATACAGTCTCTGTAATCTGACCAGCAGTGGTCTTATAAACGTACACCGAGCTGCACATACTTACTCATATATATTAACTGGACCCAGTACTGGACCCTGAGGTACTCCATAGGAAGTGTTGGCCTCATGTGAATCAAAGTTTCTATTACTGATGTTTAAGGGCAATCCAAAGCTGTGAACCTTGACGTCTAACGACCTCTGTCTGTCTGTCTCTTTCAGATGTTGATGAATGCGTCTTGTCCGGTGGTTCCATTTGCGGGTCACAGCGATGTGAGAACACCATTGGTTCCTACAGCTGCCTCACTAACTGTGAGCCAGGCTACAAGGTGAACCACGCTGGGATCTGTGAAGGTGAGTCTGAGCACATGTTACCGATGCTTCAGCATCTACCTAGAACAAACGGTGGAGGCAGCTGGACGAGGGAGGCCTCATCTCTGCTTAGACCAGACGAGTCGTAGAAAACGGATGGACGGATGGACTTGACTTCCTTCTCGTTTCCTCTTTCAATCAGATATTAATGAATGTGCCAACACGACAGTGTGCGGCGCCAACGCCTACTGTCAGAATCTGTTTGGAACTTACCGCTGTGTTTGTGACCAAGGGTTCACCTCCAGCGCCGATGGAAAGACCTGTGTGGGTACGTGTTAGAGCACAAGTGTGAGGATTCATGGCTTTTGGGTCCTTGGGTCTAAAAAATACAAAAAGACATTTTAACACTTTGGATCCTACAAATGTTTTTTTCAGCATCTCAATGTTTGACCCTCTAAAGCCTAACCTGTCGCTAGGATCAGACGGGTGTTTTTTTTCAACATCTGTAACTCCTGAACCATTTGCTCAACTAAAAGAATTCCAACGGTTCCTGAAAGCAGCGACTCTGCACTTTTCAATGATATTAGGGTCATTACGGTGATCCCAGGCACGGAGTCACAGCAGCCCCGCAAAGACGGGCATTTTATCGGGCATTTGGCTTCTTTTTACTGAGTTTCATTATTGTTTGTTTTTGCTGTTAACTCTGTTGTTTTGTGTTATTTCCCAAAATTTGGACGTGTGCCTGAGATTATTGTAATGACTCTAACACCACTGAAAAAGCACAGAGTTGATGCTTTCAGGAACCGTTGGAATTTTTCAATTGCACCAATGATTAAAGATTTACGGTAATCTGACCTAAAACTGACGGGAGCGCGGGCGTTCTTTTAACGGATTAATTAATTAACCCATTCACCTTTATGTGAATGAAATGAAATTACTTGATGCGTTTGTGTATGTGTCTTTCAGATGTGGATGAGTGTGTGTCTCTGCCAGGTGTGTGTGGCTCAGCTCGTTGTGAGAACGTCGAGGGGTCCTTCATGTGTGAATGTGACCAGGCAGGTCAAAGCTACGACACGGCAGCTAGACAGTGCGTCCACGCTGCAGCTCTAGGTAAACACATACAGGGCGATATGAGACTACATGGCTGCTGTGTAGCTGCTGCTGCACACGCGAGCCACTTTGCAACCCAACTCCATCCCAGCCCCATGCTGTTAATAAGATTTTCATGTCTGTTGTTGCTGTGGGGGCCTCTTCCATTGCTGCAGATGGAATAACGATCCTTGGACTTTCTTTTTCCCAACTGCCAACCTCTAACTCCAAAAGCTGCAATTCCTCTAATAGCCACTTGAGGTTGTAGTGAGCCAGTCTCCCTGTTAAAACATCCAGCTTTAAAACAGAAATAAACAAAATTGACCCATTCTTAACAACAGTATGAGAGGAGAATGATTTTTAGAACTGACCTGACTAATTTTATTAAGGCTTAAAGTTGGCCTTGTTTGACACAGGCGGCTGTAGCTGCTAGCTGTCTGCTAGGCTTCACCTCAGCTAGCTAGCATGCCTGAACTGAAACGCTCCTCTGTGTTTGTGCTGTTTGAGCTTTGAGCAATTATTGGATCAATAAAAAGGCTGCTGTGAGGTTATTGTTCTAAAGAGGTCTGAGCTCTGGTTCTGCTGAGTGAAATTCTTGGATCTGTGTCCTGGAGCATGCTAACCAAGCTTGATAGCATTAGCTGATATCTTGGGTCACTTCTGGCTACAGGAAAAACTGTATTTTGAAATAACCAGTGTAAGTTATGATGGTCGCCAAAGATGACCTCGCAGTGCAGAACAAAAACTAAAACATGCCAAACACCCAAACCCGTTAAGTAGATGCTAATTAAACTTTCATATTCTCATTTTTCTTCAGAAACAGACTCAGTCCGTGCCCGCCAATCCTCTACCTCCTCCTCCTCTTTCCTCGCCAGTGTGGTGGAGCTGTCTCCGATGCTGCTGCCCCTTCCTCAGGCTCATCCTGGCGAGCTGAGGGAGTGTTATTACAACCTGGCAGAGCGGGGAACCTGCAGCCTGCTGGCCACCAACACCACCCAGCAGGAGTGCTGCTGCACACTGGGGCAAGGCTGGGGGCTGGGCTGCCAGTACCACCCCTGCCCTACAGCATACACAGGTGGGAAAGCTTGTGTTTATAGTGAATGCAGGCCACCTATCAACCTATCAGGACGTCAGAGCTGCGCTTTGGTTCATTTTCTGATAAAGTCTTTCTGTGTTGCAGCTGAGTTTCTAACTCTGTGTCCCAGTGGGAATGGATATGTTACAGAAGGACCAGGAGCCTTCAGCTACAGAGGTACAAACACAGACAGACCTCTTTAACCCTGACCCCACTGCATTTCACTTCCTGACTGATGATGTTACTGGGTCACAGAATGTCCAGTCGGCACAGATACCGTTTCCAGATGTTTTCAGATATTTGCTGTGTTTTCAGAAAGCTGGGAATTAGTAACCCAGAAGGTATAAGAGTGTTTTTAAAACCCTCAGACTCAGAAAGTCTGGACTTTAAAAAACAGGATCAGTAACAATCCGTATGTCACAACGCTGCAGGGAGGTACAGCAGACATGTCTTTGAGACACGTGTCCTTTTTTTGTGCCTCTGTTGCCAGATGTGGATGAGTGTAAGCGTTTCCATCCAGAGGTGTGTAAGAATGGCGTGTGTGTCAACAACATCCCGGGATACAGCTGCTACTGCTCCAGCGGATACGTTTACAACAGCACGCTGCTGGAGTGTGTTGGTACGCCGAACCGAAGCTCAGCAGCTTAATTTGCTCAAACTGATTTGCATTTCTGTGTCAATAAAGTTTTTTTCCCTCCTTGTTTGTGTCAGATCATGATGAGTGTGAAGAGGAGAGCTGTGTGGGAGGGATTTGTGTGAACACAGTAGGTTCGTATTACTGCAGCTGTCAGCCTCCTCTGGTCCTCGACGACACCCAACGAAACTGTGTCAACTCCTCCGACCTCAATGAGGGTAAACCTGAGCTTCCTGCTTCTATTTCTCCTCCCTAGAAATAATAGAAATATCCTTTATTGTCCATCATCAGGGAAACTCAGGTGTTCCAGCAGCACAGTTACAGGCAGAGCATGGAGCATGCAGACTCACACAAAAGTCAAGAAACTAAGCTAAGCTATATGAATAGCAATATGCATAACTTCCTGCCATCAGTTTTGCTTTGCTTTCTCTGCTCTGGTGTTGACTTCTTCATGCTCTCCAGATGAGAACCTGTCCCTATGCTGGCAGCACGTGACGGCAGGCCTGATGTGTCAGAGCGCTCTGCTGGGAGCTCAGGTCACCTTCACAGACTGCTGCTGTCTGTACGGGCAGGGCTGGGGGATGAGCTGCGCTCTCTGTCCTGCCACCGACACAGGTAAACAAAAGAACCACTGGAAACTGTAAAAACATCTGGTGTCTCCTCAGGAAGGCAGTTAGGAAGACGTTGAGAGGTTTTATTGTTTTTATACCTCCAGAAATCAACAAAAGCTCCAAAGCCGTGTGTTTTCAGTGTTGTAGATTTTGAAGCCATTACCCCGACGCTGTGACATTTACAGAAGATTTTGAAGTTGTTAAACTGGAATTTGAATTGGGAAGTCTTCCTGTTTGTCCTGCTGTCAGCGTCTGTGGAAGATGAATTTCAATGTAGAGGTCACAGCTGTAGTTTAAACATCTTAAATATCATTATTTGGTATGACGACCCTTTAGCATATTTAACAGATTAACTGGCCCTCGTCTCCCCACAGCGGAGTATGCCAGTATGTGCAGTTCGTTCCCTCCTACACCTCTTTTCCCGGGGACTTATCCGGACTCAGAAACGGAAGCAGGTCGAAGACGAGGGAGTGGTACAGAAAACTGTTCACATTTCTCTGTTTTATTTTGAGTTTTAATCTAAAGCCGAGTTTAATTTGACTTTCTCGTTCCTCCTCATGAACTCAGCTTCTCCAAACCTGCCTCCTTATGGACTCGACTATTTCCCTGAGATTCCCAGCAGAGACTACGGTCACTCTGACTATGACGATTACTCTCCAGCAGAGGGCAGCAGGTCAGGCTTCAGAGGGAGCCTGCCAGATGAAACGTATCGTAGGCCTGAGTACAGGTGAGACCAAACTCATGGCTGTCTCTGTTCTAATAATGATCAGGTTACATTAACAGATGTTTGTATGTCACAGCACTGGTTACTACTCCGAGGGAGACTACAGGCCTCCTGACAGCTCCCAGTCCAGACCGCCTCCCTTCCGCATTCCTCCAGACCCACGAGCTGACATTGGGTTTGGAGTCCAGCCCGACAGTCCTCCTCTCAGCCTGGCACCGCTGCCTGGAGGTCGCTACGAGGAGACAGAGGAGGAAGCGGAGGACAGGGCGTGGAGGCCGGGGCCGCCCTTCCCTCCTTTCACCGACAGGAGCGGAGGAGGAGGAGTACCGAGGAGGCTGTATGAGAGTGAGTCCAGAAACAAAACTTTGATTTAAAATGCAAAGAAAAGTATAAAAACGTGCGAACATAAAGCGCTGCTTCAGTGCTGAGGCCAAAGGTCGAGGTGGACCGGGTCAGGCCAGGTGAGCAGCAGGTGAACTACTTGAAACTACCAACACGGTGAAGCCTGGTTTCTCCTTCTCTCATCTCTCAGGGCGTTACGAGTCGTATGCCAGCCTGAGCACAGCTGAGGATTGTGGGATACTGCATGGCTGTGAGAACGGCAGGTGCATTCGTGTTGCAGAGGGTTACACCTGCGACTGTTACCAAGGATACGAGCTAGACATGACCACTATGACCTGCATAGGTAAGGCTGCAAAGAAGAGCACAGATCGCTATGAGACAGCAAAGAAGAAGATAAACTGTTAAAGCCTCACTCACAGACGCCCAGAGACCCGAATTACATTCCCCCCTAGCAACCAGCAGTTGCCAGGCAGTCGTCCTTCGCTGTGTGACCAGGGCTTGATAAATCATGTTTATATGTTAGATTCCCTTAAAAGTACTGAATTACTGATTGTGTGTGTGTGTGTGTGTGGTGTGTTTGCAGATGTAAATGAGTGTGAGGACAGCGTCAGGCTTGAGTTCCCGTGCGTGAACGCTCGCTGCGTGAACACCGACGGCTCGTACCGCTGCGTCTGCAGGAGAGGATACGTCATGTCTCGCAGAACGAACCACTGCGTGGCTGCTTAGAGGGGACTGCGCTGGACTGGGATCCAGTAGACCAGTGCGCAGACTGGTTTTCATGGGCAGACTGGCTCAGGCTTTATTATTCTCCAGATTAGACAAACTAGACTTGACCAGGCGAGAATAGACTGGACACTAAAAGACTCTAGATTGCACTAAACTGGGCAAAGCTAGACTGGGTTAGCCTGAACAACACAGGGCGAGATCTGATTAGAGAGCAACTCATCGTCCTGGTTTTGCCTGAACACACTTCACTAATGCCTCCACAATCCAGACCTAAATACACCCTCCATTTGTTCACCTCACCTGTGTTGCAGGTGGATTGTGTTTGTTTTTCTTTAACTGGGCAGGTAGGAATCAGACATGTGGTAGTTTGGTTGGACCTGAGTGGTGATAAAAGCAACGATAAATCAGTGTGTCTGTTAGTAAGAGCCCAGTGTGGTTGCTGTAAAACACCTAGTTGCCTCAAATTGTGTGTAATTCAGTCAGAGTTCATACATAAACATAAACCTGAGCAGATCAACATGGCATCATCTCAAAGCCCCGTAGGAAGCCAGGATTATACTTGGATTTCAGGTTTAGGGAACAAAGGGTTTAGCCTAAAAGGGACCCATCATTATTATTATTGTTATTATTATTATTATTATTATTATTACTTTTATCTACATTTTTATTCCTGGACTCCATCAGAGTAGCTTTACATGACACACAGTGGCACATTAATCTTCCTCTAATCGACACGAGCCAATTATGTTTCTGTCTCTTTAAGGCCCCCCTCCCTAAAAGCCCACATTCTTCTGATTGGCCAGCTTCTGGAAGCCTGTTGGGGAGCAGCTCCCAGTGATTCTGGCTTGTACTTCCTTTATTCTGTTAGTCGACTCACTGTCGAAGCTTTTGTTTCCCTCTGTATTTGAAACTCTAACTTGTCACAGGAAACAGAATTCGTCTCCTTTAATGTTCAAATGTTTGTAGCTGATTTATGAATCGGTGGTGCAGCCCACTCCACAGTCCTCTAAAGAGTGTGGGAGTTGAATGTTCCAATCAGACTAAAGAGTTGATTAAAGTTAACGACTCGTACCTCCTTGAAGCATCGTGCCCAGTCTGACCCAGTCTAGCCCTGTTTGACCCCGTTTCATTTAAAGCACTACACAAGGAACCAAGCTGCACCCAAAGCTCACCAATACGGTCACTGGTCACTTTATTAGGTACACCTCTGCAGTAACAGGTTGGACGCCCTTTTTCCTGTTTTAATTCTTCATGTCTCAACATTCCTGTAAGATTTTGGTCCATATTGACCTGACATCATCATGACATCATCATGACATCATCCCAAAGCTGCTGCAGATTTGTCATGTCCAAGATGGATTGGACATGGTCAGCAACAACACTTAGGTAGGCTGTGGGGTTTAAACGATGCCACCACACCAGCAGCTTCAGAGGTGCTCTTCTGTATACACGGCTCTGTAACAAGCAGCTGTTTGAGTTATTGTTGCCTTCATATCATCCTCCCCTGACCTCAACAAGTCATTTTCTCCCAGAGAACTGCTGCTCACTGGGTATTTCCTCTGTTTCAGACCGTTCCCTGTAAACACAGAGATGGTTGGTGGGAAAATCCCAGTTACAGCAGTTTCTGAAACACTCAGACCAACAACAACACATCACCCGTGTTACCCATTCTGATGCACAGTTTGAACTTTAGCAGGTCGCCTCGACCACATCTTTGCACACTGGGTTAAGCCGTGTGATTGGCTGATAAGACATTTGAGCTAACGAGCAGTTAAACAGGTGTACCTAATAAAGTGAGAGATGAATGTAGGTTTTCCATGACACACTGTCAGGATGTGGTCATGTACAGCAAAACAAAAGGACTGAAGTTGTCCTGTAGGTGAAGAAATGCTTTATGTATGTTTGCTTTGTTTAACCAGCAGATTTGTGAAGCTCAGATAAGTCTTTACAGACGTAATCATCAGCTTTATTTATACAGCTAGCTCTGGTGTGTTACAGTAAAAGAAATTAAAGTAGAACGATGTGTTCAATGAAACTGAGATTAAAAAGGAGTAAATGTATTTAACATATGCATTCATAAAATGACCAGCCTCAGTTCTTAGCTTATTAGCATGAGCCTAAATGTGTTAATGTATTTGTGTGGGCAAAGTTAAAGCTAGTACACTCACTATGTGCTACAGTCAAAGCTAGCGTAAGCTAAAGTTATGCTAATTAAAGACTTTAAATGTTAGCTATCAACCACTAGCTAATATTTTCTCCCAAAAGTTATTGCAATATTTAAATTAATATTCAACACACCTAATAAGCTTACTAATGAGCTATTAGCTTGAAAAATGTTAATACACGTGTGCACATTAGCTATTAGCACACTACCGAATGAAGAAGCAGGGAGTTTTAGTTTGACGCACTGTTCTACTTCAAAATAATTTTCTGTGTAGTCGCAAAAATACTGACAGTTTTAGAAGACTGCAATTAATTCTTTTAATTGAATATTTGTTTATTTTCTGGCTATGTTTGCTAGCTAGTGATCTGTTAGCTGCAGGATAATAGGGTAGTTTTTTTCTCTACTAGATATTGTTTATTGAAATACCATGGCAACGGGTTCACAGTCCCCTAGTTTGTGCCTTTTAATTGGTGATTTATATTTTATGGTAACATGTATTAACTTTTGATATGTTAGACGAGATCGAAAAAAACTAACTTCGAACAAAAATTATTTTTTGTACTGAAAGTTGTTTATTTACCAAAGTACTAACATACTGAGTCAGAATTCCCAGAGTTTGTTTACTATAATTATCAAAGTAAATATTCTGTCAGCCTTTTAGCAGCGAGTGGACTGTTAACTGTTAGCTCAAGAGCTAATTTATAAGCTAAGCTTCCCAACAGTTTCACAAATGATATTCTTTTGAAATTCACATATGTACAAAATGTCACAGAAAATCTCCTTTGTGAACAGACATTCCTAACTTTAAATATTAGGACAGCTATATGTTGTTCTTTAGTACGGAAGAGGAATAGGGCCACTGTTAAAAAAAAAAAAAAAAAAAGGGCACGTCTTTCTTTTTCTTTTCTAGTATTCTGAGAAAAAAGAATTCTAACTTTTTCGTGAGAATAATCTTTAAAAACTTTAATTTCTTTAACTTTAATCTCTTTAATCACTTTAATTCTGAGATTAAGTCAGAATTCTGACAAAAAAATTTGTTTTTTCTCAGTTTTTCCTCAGAATTCTAGAAAAGAAAGAAACAGGACGTGCCCATTTTTTTCCCAGTGTCCCTAATCCTCTTCCGTACATTTCAGACTGTGCATTAAAATATTGGCTTTAATCTGAGCAGGTTTATATCACTGTAAAAATATCTGCTATCTTTTTCTAACTTTTAGATATCAGTGATCATCTGATTCACAGTCTGATTCTATTTATTTGTCTTCATGTCATCAAATCTCAGGTGCGGCTCCGAACACGTCACATCTGATCGACACAAATTTTGGGGTTTTTTTGTGACAGCGTGATTTTCAAATACATTTATTTGAATTGGAATTATGTTTCGATAACCTAGAAAGTGATGTTTACAGGCATGTGAAACATTATAGCTTAACCAAACCGTGTCTTTATAAAAAATGTATTTGTGTGTAAAAATAATAGAAAAGTAGAAACGGTGGTTTCGTGTGATGTTCTGCCTCTAGCCTCAAGTTAAAACCTGCCTGCTAATACAGAGTCTCACTAAACTTAACGCACATTAATATCAGCAGATACATTTCAAATTGCCGAGAACTGCTGAGAATGCGGCCAGACTTTAGGTTGAACCTGTTTGTGGGAATTTTAAGTTTAAACTAACGTTTGTAAAGTCAGATGACTTTTTGAAATACTAGCTGTTTTGCTGAATTACTGACATGTCTGTATTTTTGTGTTTTCCAGAACATGAATAGAAACTTTATGCAGTTTCCACTCCTGAATATACTGGAAGCTGTGCTCACTCATATTGTGTATATAATAATTCACCTGCTCACTGAATAATCTTTATTTTGACCATAATATTTCTGGCCTGTAAGAGAACGTGTTGATTGTGTTTTATTAACCTCTCGATGAAGTTAACGTGTTGAAGCGTAGCATGATGAACTTCCTGTTTCCTGTCTCCAAGTATACCATGCACTGTTCCACGTTCATGCTCACGCGGCACGTTTTGTACATTTTGGTCTCTGATGTTTGTTCAATTGTTAACTTTGCTAATGATTCACACTTTTATCACTGTTTTATGACATGAAATGAAAATATATTTGCACATGTTTATTAAAACCTGCGTCCGTGGTTTTTGGTTCCCTTCTTTATAATCTATAGGACAGGAAGAGCAGCTGGGAGCAAAGGTAAGGCCCGAGTCGTGCAGTCAGCGAGCCCCTGACCGGCCACTGCGGAGAAATAAGCATTTTACACTGGCTGTGTTTTTGCACTCATAAACACTGCAGTATGTTAGCGGGTCACAAACACACAAGAGAGGAAAGGAAATGCGTACTGTGAGCTGTATGTGAGGCTGGACATGAAGCAAGAAGAAACTTCTGTCAGCTGACTAGTCAGAGATGGACGGGATGTGCAGCAGGTTAGCATGATTAGTGTCAGGCAGAGAGGATGCTGGAGCGTGAGGAGATACTGATACTGATTTAGAGGGCTTTTCTGAACTTTAGACAGAGAACTCCAGCTTAACGGGGGGATTCCAGCTCAAATTTCCAACCCAGGATTTCCAACTTTATGGAGCGCATGTAACTTCCTGCTTCTGACCTAGCTGCACACTGGAAGCTGTTTGAACATCTTCAGTTGTCAGCCTCGCTTTGCACACAAACACATGTCAAACAGTGTGTGTGTATTTGATGTACTCTCGGTCATCTATAAGGAGAATTACGTCTTGTTTTAAATTTAATGATATTCTTGTAGACTGAACTCTGATAGGTTGTTAATAAGAGGAGCAGAACCAGCAGCAGTCACTGCTCTGACTGGTCTGCTGCTGGTATCAGTCTCCTCCTCGGCGTTACGTCCTGAGCTCTTTGTTTACACTGTCCACTGATGGAAAGCTGCATTAGCATGTTGCTAACAGTTAACCGTTGTTGCGGAGTCACCTCAGGTGATGCTCGCGTGCTGGCCGGCTTTAATCCTCCACCTGGCTCCATAACCTTAATGCCTGCACTGTGTGTGTAGATCCAGGCCTGTAAGCCACTTTGTATTATAGGCCAATCTGTCCACACACACACTCTCACCCGCAGGCAGCATTAATGGAATTACAGAGGTCCACCCAGTACGAGGCTGAACCCGTGAGCCAGCAGAATATCAGCTTTCAGCCGCAGATCCTCCAGCGCCGGTTACACACCACAGCAGATATCCTGGTTCAGCACACACAGCCTCCACCCTGCAGTTAAAAGAAAGTGAAGAATAAAACCTTTAACTTCTTTAATTCAAGGTTCAACGTAAATAATTTAACACAATATTACAGATTTTACAGAAAATCAACGCAGAAGCATCAAGACCACAAAAATCAGAGAAACACAGAAAATCACACACACGTCCACCTGCAGCTCCAACGCCATCCTGTAGACGGTATAAAAGATGGACATCATCGCCATGACGTCACCTGCTTGTTTCTGAACGAGGTTTGAAAGCCTGGGTTGAGAGCTCCTGTACTCTGACCAGTGAAACAGTTGCTGTGTGGACAAGTGACCAACAGCCCGTCCAGGAAGTCTGAGCTCGAGTTTTCTGAGTCTCTGGGATTTTATCTGGATCTTACTTTGGCTCAGTCAGCGTGGCTCCTTCAGTCTGTGGTTTATGATAAAACAGGTTAGGGCAGTCGTTCCCAAAGTGGGGGGCGCAGTGGCTCTGAATAAAAAAAAGAATGCTTGGACACTGCTAGTATAATGGACAGGTTTTTGAGGGGGGCTCCCACAAAAACGCAAAGCAGAGGATGAAGCATATCTTGCCTTTGGCTTCACCTGCACAACGGTGGTGCTAAGTAGGGGTGGGTTTCAATAATCGATTTTCTGGTTGATTCATTAAAACCTGAATGATTTTTACATATAAATGTATTTTGACAGAATCTCAGTTTAAAGCTCACAAAATTATTTCAACAACCACCAAACAGCTGAAACAGTAAATGAGAAGCACAAAGATGTAACAACAGAGCGTGGATCGTCCACAGACACGCCGTCGGGGCTGAAAGTCGACCGCTCACAGATTCTGAAGCTGCAGGTTTCGTCACTCTGACCAAAACTGACTGAACCAGCAGCAAAAGAAGATCAAACTACGCTTCACGTTTGATAAACATGCTCATTAACTCCCTCTGACTTTGGCTGCTTTACTTCCTGCACAGCTCTCTCTCTCAGTGCACTCAGAGACCAGTTTACCATCAAACCTCTGTTTTCTGCATTATTCTCTGCTGCTGTGCTCAGTGCTGTCGGCCTCTGACAGCAAAGCCTCATTTCTGCTGTTCAAACTGAACAAATGGAAACTTTTACAAATGATTGTTCAGCTGTGTCTGTAATCAAACCTCTGTAACGTTGCTCTGCTTCACTCAGCAGCATCAGGTCACGTTCACATGTTGAAAGATTTTCTTGTAAAACAAAAGGGGGGCCTATCAAAAAAAAGTTTGGGAACCACTATTTTCGGGCGAGAGAGTGTCGCTGTGACAACCACACTTTGCTGGAAGGAGCTGGTCGGTCACGTGGAGAAGTTCAGGGCTGCAGGTTGAACGAAGCTGCTCCACGTTTCCTTGAAGACACCTTTACCTGCTCACATTTAACCAAAATAAGAGTGTAAGAGGATCGAGGCAGAAGCACTGCTGTGACTGACAGTGTGCAGAAACATGAAGGCTCACGTTAATAAACGAGGCCTGCTGATGGATGCAGTCCTGGAGGCCTGCAGGGTCTGACACGAGGTTGACCCAGATCTGATGGAGGTGTGTGGGTCAGCTGATGCCGCAGGCTTCACTGACAGACCTCAGATTAGCTCTCTGCACTCCGGGATGATTCACGGCTGCGCGTAAAATGCAGACTTCCCGCCTTCGAACAGGCGCTGATGGCAGAAATAAGACGGCATGAAACAGTGGTTTACCCCACGGAGCCCGCTGTCAGACTGTCTGACGCTGGGTTTAACAAATAACTGCTCGAAGTTTTAAAAACGTGTTTGGCGGCATCGTCTGTAAGCGTGACGTCATGTGGTTGGTTGGCTAACATTAGTTTATGTTAGCTAACTAGTGACGGGATCGATAACTCACAGGAAAATAAGGACACTGAAACTAAACGGCAGTGTAAGGGGATCGGTTTAGTGCTGCAGCAGTGAGTTTATTTTAAACCGAGGACATACTGTCTTTAACAGGAAGTGGCTGTTCGCTGTTTGGCTAGCTGCACTCAAACAGAGCGATCCAGCTGTTAGCCGTAATGTTCGCGTTTGTAAATGAGGACTTTGGAGGAGAGCCTGTGTGAGCCCGGTGCCTGATTTTTCCTCCTCTGCGCTATTTTATCCAGTAAAATAATCTCTGTCTAAGCAACACATGCAGACAGTTTACACGGTTACAGCCACCACATGCTCAGAGAGCCCAGCACGATCAGGAATCCCATCAGCACCTCTGCAGGGAGGAAAAAGTTTGGAGACCTTTGTTTTTTCCTCTCATCATCTCACTGACTGATTACTGAGTAAAAGTGAAGCCCCAGCGTAAGTGAAGGAGACTGCTGTCTGTTCTGCGTGTGTGTGATCCATGCAGTAACCTGCTTGGTTGTTTTGGGAAAAGAGAGAATATTTTATTCCATAAAATCGTGCTGATTGCATCTGTCGAACATCTGCTTTCAATTCAGTTTTATTTATACAGCGCTAAATCACAACGACAGTCACCTCAAGGCGCTTTATACTGTAAGGTAGACCCTACAATAATACATACAGAGAAAACCCAACAATCATATGACCCCCTATGAATAAGCACTTTGGCGACAGTGGGAAGGAAAAACTCCCTTTTAACAGGAAGAAACCTCCGGCAGAACCAGGCTCAGGGAGGGGCGGGGCCATCTGCTGCAACGGTTGGGGTGAGAGAAGGAAGACAGGATAAAGACATGCTGTGGAAGAGAGACAGAGGTTAATAACAAGTATGATTTAATGCAGATGTCTGTTAACACACAGCTGCTTTGCCAGCTGATTACAGGGCTCGGCCTGATGAGGAACAGCTGGGGTGTTGGACTCCAGTTTGTGGTGTGGTGGCTCAAACAGTCTCTCCTCCACAGTCCTCATTTATAAAGTGCTGTACAAACACCAACGTCACGACTAACAGCTGGATTTTCCTGTTGGAGTGCAGCTAGCCAAACAGCAAACAGTCACTTCCTGCTAAAGACAGTGAAGTGGACAGTATGTCCTCGGTTTAACATACATGATCCTCTGTGGGAAGATTCATACCTGCATGTCAGAGTTTTCCCATAAATCATAGCTGGTGACATCTATGACATGGAGCCAACCGCTTCTTCGTGGCGTCATTGGCAGAGACTGTTTGAACCCCGGCTCCGACAGTCTCGGTCGTTGTGTCCTTGGGCGAGACACTTCACCCGTTGCCTACTGGTGGTGGTCAGAGGGCCCGGTGGCGCCAGTGTCCGGCAGCCTCGCCTCTGTCAGTGCGCCCCAGGGCAGCTGTGGCTACAATGTAGCTGCCATCACCAGTGTGTGAATGTGTGAGTGAATGACTGAATGTAGTGTAAAGCGCTTTGGGGTCCTTAGGGATTAAGTAAAGCGCTATAAAAATACAGGCCATTTAGCATTGGCTCCGTGTCCAACCTCCACCCTGGAGGACCAATTGCTGATTTTTGTCTGGCCTTTACCTCCACAGGCTGCCCAACCTGGTCAGACCAAGGCATCGTCACCCGTCAGCCTCCCACCTCAGTAAGACCCGGGAGAAGACGGAGGTAGAGAGGCACAGGACTGAGTGGACACAAAGGCTGAAGTAAACAGGACTCATCCTTTAACTTTCAGCTGTGCAGCTGTGTGTGAATCATCAGCTGAACCACATCCTCAGACAGACGGACGGACGGGCCTGGTTATGCAGCTCTTATGAAACAGCAGATGTAGGTGAGACTGATCTGAGCTGCCTGAACGTCTGAGTGTAAGATTAGGACACTGTGTGTGTGTGTGTGTGTGTGTGTGTGTGTGTGTGTGTGTGTGTGTTTACATCACACACCTCGCTGTCAGAAAGTTGCTGCTTCAGCAGCCTCAATCCTCGCCGCTCGGGTCAGCGCCCTGAACACAAAGTGGTTTTCAGGTGTTTCTCGTCCTTCATGTCATCAGTTATTGATGTAAACAAAAAACATGAGTCATCACAGGAGAACTTCTACAGTGGATAAAACAGTATTTTTTTAAATAGAAGTTTTATAAAAGTTTTACTCAAACTTAAGAATCCATGACATCGTTATCAGCGTCTGGCCAGATGTTCAGGCAGCTCGAAACAACACGACAAAACAAAAAGTTCTAATCTGGAAATGAAATGAAATGAAATCCATGAAAAGGCTTTAAGGTGCTAAAGCAAGACCGCTGCTCGTTCTCAGCTCCACCCTTCCTTCTGTCTCTGGGCCACAGTGCAGCGCCTCACTTCATCCTCTGTCTGAAACATGCGTCTCTTTAAAGTCCCTAAACGGCCTCTTCCTTCTGACTGGCCAGCTTCCGGAAGCCCGCAGAGGGGCAAAGTCCAGGGTTAGAGCTGTACTGATATTGTTTTGTGATGGCGTGAAAGTAGGAAAAGTAGGAACATTTTCAAGGCTCCTGAACGCCTAACGGACCTTCAGTCTTCACGTGCTCTTAGCGTCTCTTTTAAATTTATTTTTACCGTCATGCAGTTTCATGAATAAAAGTATGCTTGTATTTGTGTGTTGTATATTTACAGATGTAGACACTACAGGGTGACATCAGCAGAGGGGAGCTTCGGGCTCCCGTGGCCTACATCTGTCACTGTCCAAATCAATAGAGATGATTGGAGGAAGAGGAGGAGAAGCTAACCCCCACCACCCCCTCTCAGGGAAGCAATATGCGGATTGGCTGATCCTACAGGCCCCGCCCCCTCACTCCCATCCCTTGTGATGACAGAACAAACAGATAAATAACAGTGCAGACTCCTGAAAGCCTCAGATGTCCCTCTGAGACAGGCTGAGGACGTTGGTCCCACTTTTTTGTTGGACCTCGAGGTATCATCAGAGACTTTTATTACTCGGGTGTTGGACGCGCCACAGCAGCTTCACGATGGAGCTGAAGGACTTCTGCGTGACGGGCGAATACGACCTGCTCAGCCCGCAGCGGTGAGTTCACTGAGCCTCGGCCTGAAACCGTCCTCAGGTCCAGATTCAAACGTTTTAGTGAAGTTAACGCGCTTTTTCTGGATGTGTGAAAGTTTTCTTTGCAGCACTTTTTGAGTAGCACAGACAAATAAATATAAAACATTTAAAGGTACTTTTTGGAAACACTTTAAAATCTGATGCGAACACTGTGTGGCAGCGTTCCCCAAGTTTAACTTTGTTCTTTGTGCATCTGAAAAAAACAAACGATGCTGCTCTGTTTTTAAAATAACTCCAATTCTGTACAAATATCAATGAAGTTTGTATATTATGTATGATGAACACGCTGCGCAGACTCACACGGTTTGTGAAATACAACCTCTGTGTGGATGTGAATATTCCTACAAGTTTTCCTGTCCTTGAACGCGATGTTTCAGCGCTCCACTCTCACACAGACAGACTCATGTCGATGTGCACAACATTAATGATGATTTCCACTTTTACGAGTGGAGCTTTCGCTGACCAGAGAACCACACAGACCACACCTTATCTGAAAAGACTTGTTTTCATTATCGTAAAACGCGATCTGGCATTAAAAACGAGACACTTTGTACCGATGAACGCGAACAAACATCACCTTTGCACGACTACCAGCTCAGATTTAGTTAAAGGCTCATTTTCTTCTAAAGCTCCCCCTGCTGGTCATTACACAGAATGCACGTTTAAACTCTTCGGACCAAATTTGTGAAACTTGTGATGCGTTCATAGGAAATCCAAATTTACTGTGACTCTTCTGTTTTTAACCCTGCAGGTCATTAACGGCCTCACTAATGTCAGCAGTCGGCTCAAGATTTTATTTTGTGTTCTGCACATTTTGTCCTGGTTTGTGTTTCATGCTCCTCTTTCTTCTTCCTCCTTAGCATCCTGGACTCCTCTTCTTCCTCCTTCTCCTCCCCCAGAGATGAACCTCAGTCTCCACCCTCCTTCCTCCACTCCTCCCCCCTCGGTCCTGCCTTTCCTGTGGAAGCCACTCCCACTCTCAGCCCTTCACATGCAGAATTCTTCCTCCACAGTCCGGCTTCTTCTTCTTCCTCCTCATCCTCCTCCTCCTCACCGTACGGTCTCCTGTGCCGAGCAGCGGAGCCCGACTCCCCGACACGATGTAGCTCCAGCGGTGGAAGTAGCGCCTTGGTGTCGGAAGCGTCGCTGTGTTTTTCCGTATCGGACTCGTTTTCAGCGCAGGTGAAGTTTCTGTTTAATCACATTTAAAAAACACAAACACTCTTAAAGTCTGAACGTCCTCGTCCCCGGGGTCGAACTGCCAAACTTCAAATTCACGTCCGTATGCGACTGTTCCTGGAAGTTTTCTCTGCTGCCCCCAAAGTCTTTAATCTGCAAAGGTTAATCCAGACTAGAGACAGAAGTGAAGGTTGGACTGAGGTACCTGCTAATCAGAGCTCACTGACATCCAAAATCCTCAAACGTCACTAAAAC
Source organism: Oreochromis niloticus (assembly GCF_001858045.2). NCBI lineage: Eukaryota > Metazoa > Chordata > Actinopteri > Cichliformes > Cichlidae > Oreochromis > Oreochromis niloticus. The sequence goes on from NC_031979.2 coordinate 37,906,810, forward strand.
TACGGCTCCGGCTTCATGGAGGTGTGTTAGTACAGTAACCTCACAGCAGTCATGTGATTGGCCATTAAAAAGGCTCCAACAGCACTCAAACGCAGCCCCGAGGTCCAGTCCAGGGACAGTTAGCTGAGGTCTGTGGGAACTGTCTTACCGCTGGAGCCTTATTGCTCGCCACTGATGATGACGTCGTATATCTGCAGGTCGACTCGATCCTGAGGGGTGACTACATGACCTCGATGGGGGCCGTGGGGCCCAAAAGGCTGTGTCTGGTGTGCGGAGACTTCGCTTCTGGGTATCACTACGGCGTGGCATCCTGCGAGGCCTGCAAGGCTTTCTTCAAGAGGACCATCCAAGGTGGGAGGAGCACGTTCATCATCTCCTGTATATCGAAATAAAAACATAAGGATGAGGACGGCTGATGATATATTTATAAAATATAATTCTTACTGTTACTAGTCGTTTCACCCAGTTTAAACGATGCTGGTCGTTTATGACATCAGGCTGTTGAGTGTAAATGTGTCCAAACAGCAGCCACATTAGTAACACATCCAAATTATGCTTTTTACACATCTTGTGTGTGAAACCTCTAAATATGTTTTTAACGGCACCCTTTAGAATAACGTTGATACAAAGGAAATCATGTGAAGAATGAGCCGTGATATGAAACTGCCTTAGAAAAAACACACACTAAAAAGGAAAAACAGGGAATCCAAGTCATCAGTAGAGTCATAAATAAATAGACGCTCAGCTGGTTTCTATTAAATATCATGCTGCTGCTGATCAAAGATCTTACAGTCTGTGTGATTCATTAGCTGAACCGATCAATACAGCAGCGCTCGCTGTATCAATTAGTGTGAGAAGCCGTCGTCTCTCACGTCAGCTGCTTGTTTCTCATTCCAGGCGATTGATTGGTCATGCCTGATCACTTCACTTATTGATCTGTGCAGCGAGTTCAAAGGGAGGCCACGAAGAAAATCACAGCAGAGGGTTTTAATATTACAGGGCAGGATCATCCACGTTATTGATCCACGATGGGAGTTTGGGTTCATTTCTGATCACAGTCAGAGAGAATCTCACAAAGATCCTGCAACAAACGGCACCTGAAGGCGTTACCGAGGTTGCTCCAGGTTAATAAACCCAATCATTAGTTATTAATCTCTGGCTGTTCCACAGCGAGTCTTTGTCCCGTCTTCCTCCCCTCACTCTCAACCAGTCACAGCAGATGGTCACTCTCCCTGAGCCTGGCTCTGCTTCCTGTTAAAAGGGAGTTTTTCCTTCCCACTGTCACCAAAGTGCTTGCTCATAGGGGGTCATATGATTGTTGGGTTTTCTCTGTGTTACTGTAGAGCTGTTACCATAGAATATAAAGCACCCTACAAACTGTCCACTGTTTTTGTAAATATGTGATGTCTTGATAAACCGAGCAGATATTTGAAGTTTACACAGCTACATTCTCGCCTGAAAAAATGTTAGAAGTTTATTTTGTGATCCAGAAAGATTAATAAGAGTAATATTTAAACTTAGTAGCGGCCGCCATTGTTGCAAACTGGAATTGGCTGGGCCGCGCTATGAATTCTGGGATATGGTGGGCCACGAAGGACACACCCGACCCATCCTTCAAATTCGGGGAAATGAAGGATGCATTTGAAGGAGTCGACGAATTGGGACAGCCTTCGTCGCCTAGCTATGACGTAATCAGCCTTCAAATGTGGCCTCAGGAGGATGCAGCCTACGTTTTGGGACACAGCTACTGACACTCCTGCTTTTACTTCCTTTTGTGGTTACCTAGGTAACATCGAGTACAGCTGCCCGGTGATGAACGAGTGCGAGATCACAAAGCGGAGGAGGAAAGCCTGTCAGGCCTGCCGCTTCCAGAAGTGTCTGCAGGCTGGGATGATGAGGGAGGGTACGTTACACCAAACGACCGTTACGAGCTGGTAGGAAGTAGAACTACGTGTGTGTGAAACGCCTCTCCGTGTTGCAGGTGTCCGTCTGGACCGTGTCAGAGGGGGGCGCCAGAAGTACAAGAGGCGGGTGGACACGGGACTGAGTTTATGCACCAAAGCCCCGTACAGCCACCCGAGCAGCAGCAGTGAGTTCACCCTCGCTCCCTCTGAAGGCTTTCAGGTCAAACTCCTCGCCCACGCCGAGCGCCGTTTATCATCCACTTCCTGTCTTTTAGGGAACAAGGTCATTTCCCACCTGCTGCTCACAGAGCCCGCCCCTTTAGCTGCCAATCAGGACAATTCGACCAATGACAGCAGCTTGCGGATCCTGCTGACCCTGTGTGACCTCCTGAACCGGGAGCTGCTGGTTCTGATTGGCTGGGCAAAACAGATTCCAGGTACACGCTCGAGACCACTGAACAGGTCCCCAATCCGGACCACGCCCACCCTTAACCTCCACCTGTTCCCCAATCCAGACCACGCCCACCCTTATCCTCCACCTGGTCCCCAATCCAGACCACGCCCACCCTTAACCTTTATTGGTTATCCAGAGCACCGGAACATTCTTTATGTATAAACACAGTTATTATTATCATTATTATTATCATTATCATCATCATCATCATCATCATCATCATCATCATATGTCATTTAATACTCTGCCCTGCCCACTCCCAGGCTTCTCCGGACTCTTATTGGTCGATCAGATGTCGCTTCTGCAGAGCGGCTGGATGGAGGCGCTGCTGGTGGGTGTGGCCTGGCGCTCCCAGGGCGCAGGGGGGGACGAGCTTGTGTTTGCCGGGAATCTGCGTCTGGACGAAGCTCAGTGTCGAGCCACGGGATTGGCTGACCTGTACGAGGCGCTGCGTCACCTGATGGCGAAATACAGAGCGATGAAGCTGAGCCCTGAGGAGGTGGTGACCCTGAAGGCCATGGCGCTCGCCAACTCTGGTAAGAACAAGCCGTTAGCACCACTGCCTGTAACCACAGTAGGACAGTACTGTGTCAGGGCAGAACAGGCCTGTAGGGGGCGACGTTTCCCTGAAGTTTTATAGAAGAAACAATAAATAATGTTGTTTTAATCTCGTCCTGATGGAGTAACCTGCTTATGCTCTGTGTTTAGGAGACACATTCCACATGGTTTCTGTTTGACTCTGTTGAAGCGTTACGGCTGCACATAAACTCAGATATTAACACTTCCTGGCTGTCTGAGTTTCAAAATAAGAGCCTGAGATGAATGGTGATTAAGTTAAATGACTCGTCTGCAGCTCACAGGACAGTACTCTGGTGTAAATGATGCAGGAATTCCAGCACTTTCATGTTTTACAGCTTTTACAGTTTTCCGCCACACACACACACACACACACACACACAGAGCAGCCATATTGATCGTGTGTGTATCTGTCAGTGGAACAGCTGAGGAGCTCCAGTGTGAACTCAGGTATTGATTTTACCACAATAACCACTCCACTCATTGATCTTAGAGGAGTGGTTATTGATATTGATCAGACCCTGGGAGCTGAAACAGCAGTATTGATTAATTCTAGACTTGAATTGTTTTTGTGGCTCTCGCTCTGTCGCTGTTCAGTGGTCAGCAGAGCGTTGGAGGCTGCAGGCGAGGAGCAGCCGATCAATAACACTGAAGTCTGCTCAGACTCTCACTGTCTCAGCCTCAGATCAATAAACCGTACTGGCAGACAGGCTGTGGCTGCACAGCCGTGTGTGTCCTAAACCTGCAGATACTCAGGCTCAGACGTGCAGACACACTCACAGCTTCTGATCAGTCGATCAGGGAAAAAAATATTAAGCTGATTAATAAGCAGCACCCAAACATTCCAGTCTGTGATTTAGAGATGTGAACAGGACCCTGTCTTTAAAAACTAAAGCAGTCTGAGACTGCACACGTCCTCCACTCCTCCACCATCGGATGTCCAGTTTCATGCAAACTCATTCATAACTAGTTCAGTTTTCCTGCTAACACACAAAACGAACCAATCACATGACCTCACTGGTGAAGGTAAACAACAAACGGCATCATTCAGGTTCTTCTAAACGCACTTTGGTCTGATTACAAAGAGGAAAACATCTGATAACTTCCTCCAAACAACTCATGATGTAGGTGAAAGACTTTTGGAGCCAGTAGTGACCATATTTAGACCAGACCCTCAAGTGGCCATGAGAGGAACTGCACTTTGTGTTTGTAGCAGTGGTTTGATCGTTTGTCCTGATGCAGCTGAGCATGCTGGGTGGAATGAGTGAGGAAGCATTTTAACCTGCGTCTGTCTGTCTGTCAGATGCCGACCCGGTGGACTGCCCGGACTCGGTGCAGAGGTTTCAGGACGGGCTCCACGAGGCGCTGCAGGACTACGAGTCGTCCCGCCGGGAGCAGCGCCGAGCGGGACGGCTGCTCATGACCCTCCCCCTTCTGCGACAGACCGCCGACCGAGCCGTGCAGGCCTTCCTGCGGCTGCACCGCCACCACCGCGTCCCCATCCACAAACTGCTGCTGGAGATGCTCGACGCCAAGGCCTGACCGCTTCCTGTCGGCCATTGCGTGACCACAGCGGCTTTTATCGGGGAGACTGTAAAATGACCCAATGCACTTGACTTTTAGCTTTCAGAGAAGTTATATTTTTGTATCATGATGTGTTGAGATGTGTTTGTTTTTTGGCAGAAATGAGCTTCCGTATTTTTTGTTTATGGGACCGAGTCGAGTTTCAAACTTGACGTGGACGTTCACGTCTGTCCTCGCTGTAAATGCTGCCTGAGAAAACGCAGGAAACCGTTCCTGCTCAGTGAAGCACATTTCTGCTCAAAGATCCACCGTTACAGCTTTTCATCAGAAAACATTAAAGTGGAACCGTTCTACTCATTTCCAGCTCCATGTTCACAACCTTGGGTCCTGCTAGGGCAGCTTTGCATGAGTCACAGTTCAGAATAACCCTTCTTTGTCTGATACTGGGTCTCTGTCTCAAACAAGCTACTCCCTGTTTAAGGGATACCATCCTACTTATACGTTTGAACGGTGAGTGGGCGGGGCCTTTATGTCTGAGCTGACTACAGTAGGGATATTCTGTGACATCACACAGACCAACATCAGAAAAAAGTTTGTAACAGTGTTCGTCTCACTGAACTCGTTATTAGGCACTTGGCTCATGTTTATTATGAACAGAAAAGCAGAACAGAGCCACTTTACCCAATCAGCAAACACTTCTTTAAGCTCCGCCTCCTGTAGGTAAAGGTGGGCATATGTAGACTCAGATTTAAATTTATTTTTATAAACTAAAATATTTTTGTGGGACTTCTATTTTTCCACGATGACACGATCACACTGCGATGCCGAGTCGTCGTTTAAATGGCTGTGGATGTTTACTGTGTCAGCTGGTGTTTAGATTGTTTGTTATAATAATAAATTAAAGCTTTTGGAATAAAAACAGGTGCTCATCTTCTAAAATATCTCATGTCTCTAAGATTTACAACATGAGCTGAGCTGTAAGCACCGAGTTTGAATCCAATAAAAACATTAATACAGATGCTGCATTCATAGGTCGTAGGAAACTAGAAATTTGTCATCCTCTGTGGAAGTGTCTCTCTCTCCCTCTATTTTTTCACCATTTCAAACAATATACATAATATATTATTAATAAATAATACAATAACAGTTAAGATAAACATGATATTAAAAAAAAAAAAAAAAAAAGTAAAACAAGACAGCGACAGCCTCGTGGAGTTTGTGAATTTGTCTCTGTAAACTTTTGGGACACTCCTTTGATGGGAAAAATCTTGATCTTGTAACTCAGACTCAGATACTTTATTCCCACAGGGAAATTCAGTCATAGCAGTGTAAATGTGACAAATGTCAAACACTCGTATAAAATGAAGTGTATGTAGCCTGAACTACGAAGCAGCTCAAAGCAAACAGAGCGACAGGCTGAAGCTAAAAGTGTGTTCAAAGCTGAGCGAACATCAGAAACTAACCTGCGTCTGAGGAGGTTGACTTACCTGAGGAAGACTGTGGGCAGCAGGTGGCTCTGCTTCATCACAGTAGTGGAAGACGCAGTTTTCCTGTTACCGCCGGTTTACTCTGAGGCTTCCTGGAAATACATTTTCCCCTTAAAAGCACCAATGCAGCAGAAAAAGGACTCCGTGCTCTGAGTGATATATTATTGTTTATTATCGATTAGGATTTTTAATGCATCATCAGGATTCACAGGTAACTTACAAAATCTGAGAAACAGTAAAAAGTCGTGAAAAATAAGAAAAATAATCGCCTGACAGCCCTGAACGCACCATGAAGAAATTGGGTGACAGGTGAGCCGCACCCCTAACATTCCTATACTGGAGTCTCCCCCCTGCTGGCAATAAAGTGTACTACAAAAAAACCCCTAAACTCAGTTACACCCTCTGCACTCCCAGTGAATGAGCTTCAAACGAGCTCAGAATTTAAATTTAAATTGGATTTTTGATATTTTGGTGACATGATGAGTTTGAAAACACGTCCAGAGTAAACACGTAGAGTTCATAAAACCTTCAAAGGCTGTTTCAGAGACCTGAAGACCCCCAAACAGGGAAATGAGTCCTGATGCACGCAGATTCAGTTTCCTTCAAATCGTTTCAGTTTTTGACCCTTTGATTATTTTATTTCATCTGCAACTGAGAAAAACCCCCCCCAAAAAACTACCACACATGTTCAGACACTCCGCAATTCAAATATATTTAACTTAATATAAATGAATATTTTTTTAAAAATGGAAATTAGTTTTTGTTCCAGGGAAGTTCCTGGAGATTTTTGGGAATTATCAGGTTTCCACAAAGCAGCTGTGAGATGTTCAGGGTCGGTAAGTCTGCAAACATACAAATGAAACAAAAAGACAAAACACCAGAGCTGTGAAGTCTGTTAGAAAAGGTTAGAAAGAGCGCTGGTTAGAAAAGCTACAAACAGCAGGTCTTTGTGCTCGATCACCTGAGGAGTCTCAGTTTGGGATTTTCCTCTTTTAGCTCAGTTTTTGGTCTCCACCGCCTCCCGAAGGAAGCGTCCGTCTCTTCAGCTGCCAGAAGCTGAACTGTGACGTTACAGTGCGACAGGTTACTCTGAAAACAGCGACGCATCAGCATCAGCATGGCTGATGTGGTCAAACAAACCCAGGCTTCCTACAGCAGCTCTGACCTGGTCTTCATCCGTATCCCAACCATCTAATTCTAATTAAAAGACACTTTTGTGCCAAAGAGGTTACTTCTCCTCGCCATGGGGCCTTTTTCTTGTTTTTACCTGAAATAAAGGCTGAAGGTGGATCTGGAGCCATCATCAGTAACCACCGGAGGAGCTGATCGTCTCATTTTCTTCTTCATTTCTCACCTGACAACAGCTTTTAGTTTTGTCAGCCATCGTGTGTCCACCTGAACCCTAAGCTCTCAGGCAGCTCAGCCAATCAGAAGCTGGTCTCATTCATATGTGGTTTGGGGCTGGTGGGCGGTCCAGAAGGGACGGGGCTGTCGGGACCTGGGGAACTCTCAGGAGTCCCCGAGGAATCAACGGGTGACGCCACAGTGTTGCGGCGAGGGGAGACCGATGCCTGAGAACGGGTCGGGCTCACCGCTGCGGAGGCAGGGCTCGGCGGGGAAGCGGGTGAGGTCCTGCGGTGTAATGACGACGAGGAGAGCGGTGACGAGGACAGTGACGATGGCGGTCCAGGTGAATGTCGAGCAGCAGGGGGTACAGTGAAGGTGGGAGGGGTCCTAAGACCGAATTTGGCCTCCAACTCGCTGCACACCGCCAGGCTCCGCCTGATGCCCTCTGACCCCGGCGGGAACCCTGCACTCACAGCCGCCTCTGAACCCTTGGCGAGCTCCTGGCAGCGCTCCACAAAGCTCCCCCTGCGCACAGACCCACACTCTTTTTCCCGGTCCGGATGCCTGAGGGGCCGGGGGCTGCTGGTCTGGCTGGAGGTGGGGTAGGAGGGGCCTTGTTGCAGTCCAGGTGAAAGGCCAGCTTCTCGGGCAGGTTTGGCAAAGGGAACGGGGGGCGGAGCCTGGCGGGGGAGGCTGCCGTACAGCGACGCAGACGAACCCGGACCTCCGGCTGCTCCTCGTCCTCCTCCGACAGAGCGAAGGTGCTCTGTCCTGAAGGCATCGCTGAGCTGAGAGTGAAGGCTGCAGGGACAGGAAGTGACACAAGTCAGCAACAACAGTAAGAGCATGATGTTTACGACTAAACGACCAATGGCATCCATCTTCTCAAAGACGCTAGATTAGAAGTCGTCTTTCAAAATAGAGACACCAACTACTTTCAGAAGAACATGGACAGTGCACTGCATCACCCTGTGTGTGAATGAGGCTCAGTGTGAGGGAACTCTGTACCTGCAGGTAGAAGCTCTGGGTGTGCTGTCAGGTGTTCTGGTCAGAGCCAGGTCGCACTGGTCCAGCAGCTCCAGCAGCTCCTCCTCTGTGGGTCCGCCCAGTGCTGCCAAACAGCCAATGAGAACTCATGTTGAACAGTTGCTAACGAATCACAGAGCACAAAAACTTGTTCTTTTACGTCACGAGTCTGGAGTTTTACCTCTGATGTCGACCTTGCCAGCGATCTCCATGGCGGTGGTCAGGTCCCACATCTGGATGCTGCCGTTGCTGTGGCCGCTGAACAAGTAGCGACGCGGCCGAGAGCCGATGCGGCTCGAGCCCTCGCACTCATGGACCATGAAGGCCGTGATGGAGGTCCCATCCACCGAACGCACCTCACACACCCTGACAGACACACGCACGCATTTGGTATTTTGGTCTTAATAGACGTTTGGTTCTAAATGTTCTTTAACACTTCAGTGTCACATGATCACACATCGTGTGCTCACAGGTTGTTGTTCTGTTAGTATTATGTTTACTTTCCAACATGAACGTCAATACTCTACACGCCAGTCCCCAGACAGGCGGCGTGTTTTGTTACCTCCTTGTTGAACTAATTTAACACAGAGGACAGTGTTGATGTTTTTAATTGTGTTGTTTTGCTATTCATTTATTTGTCTTTCATGTCGTACACGTTGTATGTATGAAAAAGTTTTTTGTTAAAAGTTCGACCCCAGGAACAGCAGCCAGTGTTACTGCAGGAGCTAACGGGGATCCTAATAAACTAAACTGACCACACACAGTCATAACCAGGTGGGTTACAAGTGTCGGCTCTCCCACCTCTTCCCATTGGAGGACAATCTGACGTAGAGTTTATCCGTGTCGGGAACGACTCTCTGGATAAACACCTGCTGATCGTCTCTCTCTCCATACGGCCCTGAAACCAACGAGATAGTGAAATGAAAGGAGATCTGGAGAAATATGAAAAAGTAAAAGTTGGAATTCATCAAAGACGATTAATTCCATCGGTTCATTACAGAAACAGAGCTACGATCCTCAAACACTGCAGCTCTGACTGTGATCGGGTTGACAGTTACCGATCTCGGTGCCGGCGCTGCAGCCTCCGTGCCCGTCCACGTCGTCCAGGCTGAGGATCTTGAAGGAAGTGAGCGGCGTGGACCCCGGCTGGGTGGAGATCATTCCTCTGAAGCGAGTCACCGTCCACGTCCGCACGTGGTTATTATCTGCACAAACTGAAGGACGACGATGAAGATGAGCTCAGAAACAACGACAGCAGGAACAAGATGCAGACATCAGCTTAATAATCCTAATGTTGTAAACCTGCTCAACATTTGGCAATAAAACCCTTTCTGATTCTGATTCTAAACCCTGCATTTGACACAGAACGCCAGTTTCCAAGACCCAGAGCTGAGACGAGGTGATTCTTGTACCTGAGATGAGGTGCTTTTCCGACAGCATGATCTTGGTGACAGGGCTGCGGTGGACAGAGAAAGTCTGGAAAAGCTGAGGCCCTGAGCCGACCGTCTCTGGATGCTGAACGATGACTCGAACAGTCCCCGAGCTGGTCCCGTATGCAATCTCGATCCAGTTCCCGCTGTCACCTGAGCAAACCGGGCTAAGTGTGAGAATGCTGCAGGAACATGAAAAATAAGACTTTCCCTGACTCGTTGTCTTTAGGGCAGCAGAGCGGGCAATCGGCACTTCACTAACCCCCTCAGAGACATTTATACTGGCAGACTTCAGCAGAAAGCCAGCATCATCATTAAAGACCCCCCACACCCTGGACACTCACTTTTCCCCCTTCCCTCTGGTAAACACTACAGGTCCATCAGGTCAAAGACAAACAGACTCAACAGAAGTTTTCAGCCACAGGCTGTCAAACATGCCCTACCTCCACCCTGATTGGAGGATAACTGCACTGCCAACACTCATGGACATTACACCTTATTTATAAATCGTATTTCTGTTTATACTTCAATGCAACCAACACCCTTACCTCTTTAAACTGTATTTATTATAACATTATTTAGTATAGTTCCAACAGCACCCCCCCACTCAATGTGCAATATCACTGATCACACTGCACCTGCTAGTTAGATGGCATGTATGTGTATGTATATAGATGTAAGCGTGTATGTGGAAATATGTGTGTGTACGCATGTACGGATGCAAATATGTATATATACATATATGTATGTATGTGTGTGTATGTTTGCAGGTGTATGTATAACTTGTACATATCTTTCTTGTGTAAATGTAAATTTGTCTGTTATTGTGTAAATACTTACGCTACTGTGTCCTCCACACACATGGAGAGATGCCAAACTGCTTTCACTGTTCTTGTAACAGTGACAATAAAAAGCTATTCTATTCTTTAACAGACTGACGTCTAGGTGAAGGAATGTGGATTCGCTGGAGAAAGCTGACGCCCTGCAGTAGTTGTATTAGCAGCAGTGTTATAGTGTTAACAGCAGCGTTATGCCTCCATACTTGTTTTGGGCGTGAGGTAGACGCTGAGAGCGGTGATGGCGTCTTCGGTCGGGTCTCTGTACAGCTCCGTCACCAGCAGGTCGTTATCCTTCATCCTCAGAGGAAACTTCTGAACATCTGACCAGCAAACACAGGGACGTCGTGAACAGCGGGGACTTTTTAAACATATCTGTCAAGTCGTGAAGCCAAAGCCTCCCAATGACAGCTGGTCAGGCTCTAGTTTGGCCCACAGTATTTACGGATGCATTTAACAGGACGATGGAACAGATTCAGGTTCTGGTTGGTACATTAATGACCACGATCCAATAATCTGATGAATTTATATTCATACTGAGCAGTTTTCAGTTGATCTGACTCATCAATCTGCAGCTTCTTACCGATGTAGTAGATGGACCCGTTGTTGCAGCCCAGGATGAGGAAGGAACCGGCGGTGTCGTAGCTGCTGATGGGAACCACATCCTGGTTCTGCAAAGATCACAGAGAACATGGGTGAAGCAGACCGATAACCACCTGAAACAGACTTGGTCCAATCAGCTCCCTCGGCAGGTGTTCAGGCTTCAGCATGTTTCTACCTCACTTCCACTGAAGCTGCACCCATACCACATCTAAAACCTGCTCCTTTCATTTCAGCCAGAGCTCTCCTCAGGATCTGCCTCTTTGGCTGTAGGGGGTCACCGCACCCTACAGCCAGTCCGCTGGGTGGACTCCACGGCTGTAGCACGTCTCAGAAGCTCTGCAGCTTCGGTGAGCTCGGCGTCACGTGACCCAGGTCTTTGGTTGGACCGTCACGAGACCCCATGAGCACGAGACTCAAAGCAGACATTTCCATTTAATGAGCCGTCCATTTACAAACAGATGATGAGGCGCTCTTAAAAACAGGCATGATTTAACATGAATAACTGTACGTGTAGTTTTACAGTCAGTCGTTAGAATTAAACGTGACTGTCACAGAAAGGTCAGTAACACTGACAAACCAAAGGTCAGCCCTCTGTGTGACTCATGAACACTTCTAACACTCATCACTCTGTTTTCCAGATGAACCTCTAAGAGTTTAAACGCCGCGCTGCGTGCCCGACCGGACGCTCTGATGAGACGCTTTACGGTGAGGCAGCGAGCGGGATTCTCCTCCCAAACTTTTGCTGCACGACATCACGTAACGTTCAACATCAGACCTTTCCAAACGCAGGCTGGCTCTGAACGAGGTGGAAAACACACGTCTCAGTTTTCGGTCTGCCGCCACCTGGGGGGCGGTGCCACAAACTCGATGAACAGCTGACGTGCTCTCCAGGTTACGTTTAAGAGGTGAGAGACTTTGTGACAAACCGTGGGCGATCACCGCGATCATCTGAGAGCATCTCCACCCACCTGCCAGTGTTTGGTGACTGCGTTCCACACCCCCACCTTCCCGGTGTGGCTGGTGGCGATGAGCTGGTTACCAACGAAGAAGAGAGCCTCAGCGGGGACGTTGAGACTGAAGACGCCTGCGGGGAGGGAGAAACACGTTGTTTTTTGTTACTGGGAGCGTTTCCTGAGCAGCTCATCAAACCCACGTCCCGATTCCTGGGAAAACTGTGCGCAGAAACTCGTACCGATTTCATTGCCGTTGCCGTCGGGGCAAATGGACCAGAGGATGATCTCCGTCACCGAGGCGACAGCCACCATCTTGTCATTGTCTCCCAGCGACCCGCCCATCACTTTGGCGTTGAGCGCGACTCTGTCGATCATCCAGTCGAGGCGGGGAGAGGTGAAGACCTGCTGCCACCCGGTCGACTCCTTCACCCTGAGAGAGGAGGTGGTAAGAGAATCAGTCTGAACATCAGCAGGAGGAGAGGGACAGCCAATCAGAAGACAATTAGCTTACAGTGGGAGGAGCTAAAACAGCTTTTTTCCCCTTCTCCGACAGACTACAAACTGACAGGACGACTCAGTATGGAATACGGATTATTGGGCCTTGACCTGATTATTAGCTAATCTGAGATTAAGGCAAACCTCAGACTACAGTCAAATTCAAACGTTAGCAACGTAACGCTGATTAGTGTCACGCATGCAAATATCGGGGGAGGAAGGGATGTGGGGGGGTGATAAATGACCTGTGACCTGCAGTTAAAGGTGTGTGAGAGCACGCAGCATTGACCTGTGTGCACGTGTGTGTGTGTGTGTGTGTGTGTGCACGAACTTTATCCTGCATGAGTTTTTACTGAAACCGTTACAGACGCTCGGACGCAGGTGTGGATGCAGCAGGATGTGCCGATGTGTCTAAGCCGCTCGCAGTCATGTGATAACAAATAAACAACAGAGGTCATGTGACGCGTTTACCTGTAGCAGACCACGAAATGCGCGTAGGCCACAGCGATCCAGTTATGATGGCCGCAGATGATCCGAACCATGCCGGGGTCAGATGACTGCCCTGAACACACACACACACACACACACACACACACTGAAACTCCCACCACGTCCCTCTGATCAAAAAAAAAAAAGAAAAAAAATTAAATAAATAAATAAAGAGGCGTTATTTAGTGCTGACCTCCTGACGTCCTCTCCTCGTTCATGGCTCTTCCCAGTATCCCAGAATTCCCAAGGTTCGGAGGCATTGTGTTGCTGCGTCGGACCGGCGCTCGCTCCACAGGAACAACGCGGCCCGCCATGAACTGCGACCCGGCCACGCTGTGACGGTTCCGACGCTTCGCCGGGTACACTGGGACGACAGACAGATGAACACGAAGGAGCTATGAATCAGGATCATGTTGATGTCGCAGACGTCTCCACATTTCACTTAGAAACAGGACATTAATTATATTTGCATCATTTTATTTGAAAACTGCCATAAAAACAATCATGAAGTCACTTGAAACTGAAATAAAAAGGAAGCGATGAGCCTCCTGCGGCACATTTTATCATCCTGAAATAGAAAAGATTTCGTTATTTTAATCATAACAACTTTTTAATTTTGCAATATTTTGTATATAATAAATACAGAAATGCTCACATTGTATGAATATTTTACCTGGTAAAGCATTTAAAGATTTTTTTAAAGATATTATGATTTTAATTTCATAATTATCTTTTTTGTTCATTTTAAAATAGGTTTTAAAATTCATTAAATTTTTATAGAAAGCATCCTAACACCTGCATAAATTATGTGTCGTGTATTTAAACTTCCTGAAGGCCCTGTCAGGTGGGGGTCAGGTGTGCAGTGAGGACAGGTGTACCTGCAGGCGGCAGGTAACCGTTGAAAAGCACGTTTCCGCATGACGACCGGTCCAGCTCGTCACACAGCTGCAGCTTACGCACTGTTCCAAAAACAAAGTCAAGAAGAACGTTTAGTGACGTCTGCGGCTTTACATGCTCAGCTCAGAGTGCAGTCGAGTCTCACCGAGCGGTGTGATGCCGTAGAACTCGGCTTCGTGCATGAGCATGTGCACGTTGATGGAGCGCGGGTGGAGCTCTTTGGTCCGCAGGAAGTTGAGGATGGGCGCGAACAGGGAGGGGTCCCTGTCGATGAAGATCTACAGCGAGAGAGGAGGGACAAACGCAGTTATTGCGAGGGGAAAAGCACGCGGGGAGGTGAAGAAGAAGAGCTTTACTTACAGCTCCAGTTTCATCCTTCAGAGTCGAGATCCGGCCGCTCAAAAGGCTGAAGAGAAAAAAACCCAAAGAAACAATTGAGACGTCAGAAACCAGCAAACTCAGCTTTTCAAAGTATAAGAACCAGTCCAGTCATATCTGCCTTTCATTTCACTTACACGACAATTTCATCACTTCACTTCCATCACAGACTAGCTCACGTACGCATATTAACGTGTACGTTTCTGCACACATTTGACCAAATAAGCAGACTTTTAGCATGTCTAGCTCAAAATCAGCTTTTAGGGAGTGAAGCACATGTAGTCCAGAGAAAGTAACCTAAAAGCCCCCGACAGCCAGGGTCTCCCTCTCTGACCCACCTGGAGAAAAAGGAGTCAGGGACCCAGGTGAGCGTCTGGCGGGAGGTACTGAACCTGAAAGCAAACACACACTTGTTGACCCTTGTGTTCTCATAAAACAGCACAGAAATAACAGCAGTGTGAACAGCTCCCCTGTCCTCCTCCTCACTGACCTTTCACTCCTTATCTGACCCTGGTGATACCTGCGCCTCCTGCACGGAGTCACAGGTGCACATTAAAGTCTAATGAGCACTGAGAAACTTTTACATCTTTTTTTTTTTTCTAACGGACATGAAACTGTTGCCCTGCTGCGCTCCGGCACGCGGTGATTTCCTGCATCCGTCACTTGGTTAAAGATCAATATTTTATCACTAAACACTGGATAAAAAAAATAGCGATGAGCTTCAGTCTTTATAAACACTCCTGACTTAAAGAGTCCCTCTGCCTGACTCTGTGACATGTTTAATAGGTGAACATGTACCTGACATCACCTGCCTTTCAACAAAAGACAAACCTGTTTTGCTAACTTTAACGGTTCCATTGTCGGACAGAATAGTTTTAACTTATTTCCGTTAAACAAGCCAAATATAAACTCTTACTGAAGTAAGTCTGAACTTTATTATTTATTCGTTGTTTATATGTTTAATGTGCGCAGTACAGCTAGCTTACAGCGGCTCGTTTCCTGTTTCTCTCCTCTCTGTCCCCTATGATCGTTCAGGTTCAGGTGTGAGCAAAGTTATGATAGCTAACAATAACGAAGTGCGGGGCTGGAGAAACTCACAAAGCGCTAAACACTGACTTTTTAACCCGGGTTTAAAACATCGTAAGTATACTGTGGAATAATAGGAGGGGTTATAAAACGTGTTTAATGTCTCAACGCAGAGATACTTTAGTTTACAGAACATTACTACACAATGATGTGGGAAGCAGTAAGTCCGATAATGGAATCCCCAGTGTTAGCCGCAGTAGCTAGCCGGGTTAGCAGCCACTCCCGGGTCTCACCTCTTCCCTCCGACGTTTAGGTGGATGATGTCTCCGCTCCTCGCCGTGGTAGACATCCTCTAAAGGCCCGGAGACTCCGACAATGACCGCCAAAGACAGTTTTAATTCATTTTTCGGTGATAAACTTCGTTTCCGTTGTGCTTTAAGACGACTTCCGGAGGTCGGACAGGGGGCGGGGCATAATGGCCGCGTTATGGCCTCGGTCTACCCGCGGAGAAACCCGGCCGGGAGCGCCGGATCCGGGGCACAGGATGAACCACGGCCCGGAGTCTGACTGGATCAGGACCGAAGACCAGGGGCCCGTTCTTCGTACCTCGCTTACTACAGCCAAGATCAAATCATCGCGCTAACTTTGAGCTCGCTAATCCGGTTCTCCGAACACACCTGGGGCCCGTTCTTCGTACCTCGCTAAGTAAGTTAGCCGGATTTGAATGTTGACGATTTCGCGTGATCTTGGATCGTTCGGTTCTCCGAAGCTCATCTGGGACTTGCTGTCATAGCAACAGATCCGTAAGCGTAAACCTGCTCGGGAGCAGGTTTACTTTATGTAAACAGGATTAGATCGCGGCCACTCAGGTATGTCCGCTGCAGTTATATGAAAGCAACAGCGATATTTCTCCACTGTTTTACCATAAATAAATATTATCAATGTAACTAAAGATAATGCAGCATTTGATTCTTTTATTGATTTCATACAGATACATACAGGTCATTTCCGAAAAAAAGGGAAATGTACTATTAATCATTCTATTACATGTAGTAGATTATGTCAGATGTAATTCATATTTTAGAGTAGTAATAGTAAATTACTACGTGCAATCAAGATGACAGACCACGGCTATAAAAGCGAAGGTGGATTTGGGAAGTCTGTCGCAGCCATGTCCTGTCCGTTTGTACGCGAGCAAGGAAGGTGCAAGATTGATAAGGAGAGTTTACAGAATTTAGCGTATATTGCGGGATAGACGGGATCCTTTAGCTCAGCGCGACGGTGTGCTCATAGAGAGATATCGATTCTCCCGTGAGGGTGTTATTTACTTTCTTCCTCTCTCTCTCTCTCTCTCTCTCTATATATATATACTTACTGTACTGTATATACTTACTCCCGACTTACTGTGCGTGCTTCAGTCACCCCTTGCATGGGAACAGGTAAAAGTGATGGAGTGTTATGTCAAACTACACACAAAAAACCCCACAATGTCAATAAATGTCACAGTACAAAAAGGGGTGTGACGAGGGGGTGCAGGACCACCACCTGTCTTTATTTGCTCTGCCCTTTTCTTGGTTGCTGTTATAAACAAACAAACAGATTATTCCAGGGTCTCTTGTCATAGACTAAAAGCAATATAAGTGATAAATATTACCATTCTGTGGAATATTCTTATATTTCACTTTTACTTTTTCCCATGTTCTAGTGGGTCCTGTTGTGGCTCTAATGTGAAAGAGGATATGATGTAATATAATATAATGTGGTATAATATAATATCACATGATATAATGTAATATCATGGATCACTTACGAGTTTAATTTGTCAGCAACTTTCTGCCAGCCCTCTCTCCTTGCTTTTGCAGCCTTTGCAGTGTTCCCCTGCGTTTTAATTAAACTCTGAAACTCCTGATATCCCTCAATCAAGAGTTCTTGGTCTGCTGCCGTAAAATACTGAGCGCGCTCCTTCGACATCTTCGCCGACCAATCACAGGGTTGCCGATCAATGTTTCTACTATCGATGCGTAGCCCCTTTTAAGCCACCCAGTGATCTCAGATTACTTCATCCAGCTGTACTAATCGTCAACAACAGGGCCCCGTTCTTCGTACCTCGCTTACTACATCCAAGATCAAATCATCGCGCTAACTTTGAGCTCGCTAATCCGGTTCTCCGAACACACCTGTTGTTGACGATTAGTATAGCTGGATGAAGTAATCTGAGATCACTGGGTGGCTTAAAAGGGGCCACGCATCGATAGTAGAAACATTGATCGGCAACCCTGTGATTGGTCGGCGAAGATGTCGAAGGAGCACGCTCAGTATTTTACGGCAGCAGACCAAGAACTCTTGATTGAGGGATATCAGGAGTTTCAGAGTTTAATTAAAACGCAGGGGAACACTGCAAAGGCTGCAAAAGCAAGGAGAGAGGGCTGGCAGAAAGTTGCTGACAAATTAAACTCGTAAGTGATCCATGATATTACATTATATCATGTGATATTATATTATACCACATTATATTATATTACATCATATCCTCTTTCACATTAGAGCCACAACAGGACCCACTAGAACATGGGAAAAAGTAAAAGTGAAATATAAGAATATTCCACAGAATGGTAATATTTATCACTTATATTGCTTTTAGTCTATGACAAGAGACCCTGGAATAATCTGTTTGTTTGTTTATAACAGCAACCAAGAAAAGGGCAGAGCAAATAAAGACAGGTGGTGGTCCTGCACCCCCTCGTCACACCCCTTTTTGTACTGTGACATTTATTGACATTGTGGGGTTTTTTGTGTGTAGTTTGACATAACACTCCATCACTTTTACCTGTTCCCATGCAAGGGGTGACTGAAGCACGCACAGTAAGTCGGGAGTAAGTATATACAGTACAGTAAGTATATATATATATATAGAGAGAGAGAGAGAGGAAGAAAGTAAATAATACCCTCACGGGAGAATCGATATCTCTCTATGAGCACACCGTCGCGCTGAGCTAAAGGATCCCGTCTATCCCGCAATATACGCTAAATTCTGTAAACTCTCCTTATCAATCTTGCACCTTCCTTGCTCGCGTACAAACGGACAGGACATGGCTGCGACAGACTTCCCAAATCCACCTTCGCTTTTATAGCCGTGGTCTCTCATCTTGATTGCACGTAGTAATTTACTATTACTACTCTAAAATATGAATTACATCTGACATGATCTACTACATGTAATAGCATGATTAATAGTACATTTCCCTTTTTGTCGGAAATGACCTGTATGTATCTGTATGAAATCAATAAAAGAATCAAATACATTATCTTTAGTTACATTGATAATATTTATTTATGGTAAAACAGTGGCGAAATGTCGCTCTTGCTTTCATATAACTGCAGCGGACATACCTGAGTGGCCGCGATCTAATCCTGTTTACATAAAGTAAACCTGCTCCCGAGCAGGTTTACGCTTACGGATCTGTTGCTATGACAGCAAGTCCCAGATGAGCTTCGGAGAACCGAACGATCCAAGATCACGCGAAATCGTCAACATTCAAATCCGGCTAACTTACTTAGCGAGGTACGAAGAACGGGCCCCAGTTCCTGGGGGAAAACGGAAGAAAACAAAATGAAGACTTATTTTAAAGGTAAATAGAAACAAAGTTCATTGATTAAAAACTAAAAAGAAATAAGGAATACTGGAATATGTTTAATTTTAAGGTCAAAACCTGCACCTCTGCATTTAGTATTTTTGTTTCTTTACACGCAAATCAATTCAGAAGATTTTTTGGCTTTTTGAAAACTGTAAATATTATCCAATAGGGTATATTATTGTTATTGTTATTATTATTATTATTATTATTGTTGTTATTATTATTATTATTATTATTATTATTGTTGTTGTTGTTGTTGTTGTTATTATTGTTGTTGTTATTATTGTTGTTGTTGTTGTTATTATTATTATTGTTGTTGTTGTTGTTGTTGTTATTATTATTATTATTATTATTATTGTTGTTGTTGTTGTTGTTGTTGTTATTATTATGGCCTCATTTACAATATTATATGTAAATAAGACTGATGATCCCAAGCTCAGAGGTAAATCTCAACAGAATGGCTGAAAAGAAAAGAAAGAAGCGGCTGCAGGGGTTCATTCAAAGTTCAGACCTCAGCCTGACTGAGATGCTGTGCTGGGACCGTCAGACAGCTGTGGATGAATGAAGGCTGCAGACCTCAGTCAGCTGAAGCATCGCTGTGAAGTAGAGTGCGAGACACAGAAAACTATTACCTGAACTTCCACCTGCTGCTAATGGTACTTCTACAACTGCTGCTTATATGCTGTATGTGTAAAAGTGCTCAATAAATCACGCATGAATAACTAATAAATATTAAATATGACTAAATATGAAACCTCGCGCTGTGGCCAGTGTTTTGAAGAGAAGCACAGCAACTTTTATTTTCGATATTATGTGCACAAAATAGCAGAAAATCAAATAAAACTAGAAAAATTTGCATTTCCTGCGAAAATGCTGTGTGGATGCCTTAACCCTGAAGCTGTCTGCTGAAAAGCTGAAAAAGATGAAAAGTTGCAAAAAGTTGTATGGTGGTGAAGAAACTGAAAATTCAGCTGAAGAAGGAGAGATTTTTGCTTAAAAGTGGTGAAAAGCAAAGAATTCTAATGAAAAGGGGTAAAGACGGCGAAATGTTGCTAAAAAAGTGGTGAAAATAAACAATGTTGCCTTGAGCAGGATTCAAACCTGGCCCTGCTGGCCTCAAGGCAGCTACTCATCTCACTGAGCCAAACTCATTCTCCCAATTAAGAGGTGGAGAGACTGACAATTTTGCTGAAATGAGCAGAAGCTGCTGAGAATTGCGCTGATAAGAGGTGAAAAGGCTAAAAAGTCTGAGGTGAATCAGCAGAATTTCTGCTGACAAGAGGCAGAACAACCTGGTTCTGCTCAAATTCACCAATCAGAGGTTCTGCTTCTGTCTGCTTCATCAGGCTGTGTACAGAGCAGAATTTGGGCTGAATAGAGGTGAAAATTCTGAAAATTCTGCTGAAAAGAGGTGAATGAGCAGAATTTCTGCTGAAAAGAGTTTTTTTCTGAAAACAGCAGAAAAAACTGAAAATTTTGCTAAAAAGGGTGAAAAAACTGAAATTTGTGTTGGAAAGAGTTAAAAAAGTTTAACTATTAGCTGAAAGAAATGTTATCAGCACAGAACAACCTGGTTCTGCTCAATTTCAGTCCACCAATCAGAGGTACTGCTTCTGTCTGCTTCATCAGGCTGTGTACTTGTATGCATTTCTGCCATGGAGCGTTAACAAGAATCTGAGGTCCATATTAGAAAAGCTACTAAAATCATAAAACTTTGCAGAATTGTAATAAATTAGCAATATAAATTACAGGTCTGTGATAGTGTATCAATTTGTGGTGAAAAAAAAAAGTTGAACAAGGTGGGATTGAACCCACGACCTTTGAGCTGCAGACCCGTGTCATTACCGATTGCGCCACCTGGAAAGGGGGCGGGCGTCTGAAAAACAGAGACATGAGCAGTCAGAATTAGATCGTGGTGAGAGGCGAAAACCGCCGTTTTTTGGAGTTACAATACGTCGTGTAACTCAAAAACTAGGTGGGATAGAAGCATAATTCTTGTACTGGATGAATCAGCGGACTTTGGTGTACTTTGACTGCGATTTTCATTGCAATTTTCATTGCTTTTCATTGCTCTGCTCTTTCATCTGCTCCGTCGCGGAGATATGACGAGAGAAGAAACGGCTTCATTTTCAGAGTTTGAAAACTGAGAGGAGGACAGATTTCCACCCCTCAAACAAACGTAATTCATTGTTCAACGGTAAGATAATTGTAAAAACTGCTTCCACTGTGAGTGTCAGCAGTGTCTGAAGATATAATGGCACAAGCCTCATCTCCTAACTTTGCTTTGTTTAAGAGATATGACGATTTGAAAATGCCTCTCATTAGAGAGTCCCAGCTGTGATTTTGAACAGACTCTCCATTGACTTTCTATGGAGAGTTTTAAGACTTTGTGTTGCTCTGAGACGATTTGATAAAAATCTGTAACTTCCACAACAGTGATAGTGACAATTTCTGAAAGCCAGCAAAAATACCTACGTTTTGATGTATAATTTGTGGGGGTTGAGTGGAAATTGAGCGAGTAGCAAGAAGTTGTTTAGACATGAAGAGAAAATTCAGAACGGACCAGCACTAACTCTGAGTTAATTGCATAGCAACCATAGCAACGCATGTATTTTCTGAAAAATCACAATTTTGCAACTGAAAACTTAAAGAGGGATAAGATTAAAACGGTAGAAGGTCTGAAAAAGCTGAATCATACAGGAATAGCCCAATGTGTTGAGAACATTTTAAAGTTTGAATGGAGTTTCTAGGTGAAAGTATGAGGAAGTAGTTAAGTTTGAAAAACAAGCAAGTTTTAGCAGAATTGTGGAAGTTTTCCATTCATTTCAATGGGACAAAAAAGAAAGGAAAAAAGTGTAATATTTTAAAAAGTATAATAGTAATAAACACCAAAAGATATAGCTGGAATTAGCAGAAATAGCAGAACAGTTTAGAATTTGAACAGAGAAAATCGGCTGAAAACTGAGGGAGTAGTTAAGTGCCGAAAAACGGGGGAGCAACTTGAAGAATAAAGTTTAAAGAGAAACAGGAACTCAATAGTGTGGATGCCTTTGACGGCATCCACACAACTAGAAAAATTTGCATTTCCTGCGAAAATGCTGTGTGGATGCCTTAATGCTGAAGTTGCCTGCTGAAAAAGCTGAAAAAGTTGAAAACTTGCAAAAAGTTATATGGCAGTGAAGAAACTGAAAATTCTGCTGAAAACAGGTGAAGAAGCAGAAATTTTTTTGCTGAAAAGTGATGAAAAGCCAAAAATTCTACTGAAAGGGGTAAAGACAGAGAAATTTTTGCTGAAAAGTGGTGAAAAAAAAAAAAAAGTTGCCATGAGCAGGTTTCGAACCCGGCCCTCCTAGTCTCAAGGTGGCTACTCATCTCACTAAGCCAAAGTCACTCACAATGAGTCATACTCATTCTCACAAAGAAGAGGTGGAGAGACCGACAATTCTGCTGAAATGAGCAGAAGCTGCGGAGAATTGTGCTGATAAGAGGTGAAAAGGCTGAAAATTTTGCAGAAGAGGTGAATAAGCAGAATTTGGGCTGAAAAGAGGTGAAAATTCTGCTGAAAAGAGTTCAATCAGCAGAATTTCTGCTGAAAAGAGTTCTGCAGAACTCTTCGTCTCAAGGCAGCTACTCATCTCACTGAGCCAAACTCATTCTGACAAAGAATAGGTGGAGAGACTGACAATTTTGCTGAAATGAGCAGAAGCTGCTGAGAATTGTGCTGATAAGAGGTAAAGAAGCAGAAAGTTGCACTGAAAAGAGATGAATCAGCAGAATTTCTGCTGAAAAGAGGTTTTTTCTGAAAACCACTGAGATTTGTGCTGATAAGAGGTGAAAAGGCGGAAAATTTTGCAGAAGAGGTGAATCAGCAGAATTTTGGCTGAAAGAGTTATTTCTGAAAACAGCAGAAAAAACAGAATTCTGGTGAAAAGGGGTGAAGAATGTGAAATTTGTGTTGAAAATAGTTAAAACAGTATAATTGTGCTCTGAAAAAATAGTTGCCATAAGCGGGATTTGAACCCGGGCCTCCCAGTCTGAGAACGGCTGCTCATCTCACTGAGCTAAAACACAGCTAAGCCCGGCGAGCAAAATCATTGACCCCAAGGATAATGTGGAAGAAATGGGCAAAAAATATTGCATAAAAAATTCAATATCTCAAAAAGTATAGAAGTTATGAACACCATAACAGGAGAGAGCAGAAAGAGCTGAATTTTTAAAGATTTGAACGGTGAAAATAGCACAAAAACTGAGGGAGTAGTTAAGTGCCAAAAAACGTACGGAAGCAACTTGCAGATGAAGAATAATAAAGATAAAGAATAAAGGGAAACAGGAACTCAATAGTGTGGATGCCTTAAAGCATCCACACAATGATCTCTTCAAATGAAAGAACAAAATATATTCAGGTGACCATCAGAAGGCCATTTTTCTGATGTCAGCCTCTGATGTTTAAAGTGAATGTGCTGCAGCTCTCCACTCCTTCAGTCCTGTTCACGTGACTGTACATGTAACCAATCCATTGACTGTAGAAACCAATCAGAGAAAATCTGCAGACTTCAGAATATGAAAAGAAATGAAACTAAATGAAAGTGTGGGAGTGTGCAGAGGCTCTGTAGAAGGACAGACTTCACCAGGTGGATATAAATGAAAAGACATCAAAGAAGCAGCGTGGAAAGGACACGCTCAGTCCAGTTCTTTACATCGCAGTTTCTACTGATGTCTGCATTAAAATTAATTAGAGAAAATTGTTGTTGCTGTGTAACATGGAGACGCAGTGTTTGGAAAAAACAGTCTCAACTGCTCCGATACTCCTGACACATATGGGATCACTACAGGTTTTCGCCTGGGCAGCGGTTGTCCTTCTCTCCTGGATCAGCTGGAGCTTTCTTTAGGAGCCTTCCCAGCTTTGACAAAAGTCCAGCTGGGATAACCACATTTACTCAGGGCCTTCTTGATGTGCTGTCCTTCTGCCTCCCTGGCTGCTGTGTCAGTGGGGATGGTGTTCGCTCTGTGTTGTAGCGTCCTGATGACACCCAGTTTGTGCTCCAGTGGATGATGAGAGTCAAACCTTAGATACTGATCTGTATGTGTAGGTTTACGGTTCACATCAGCTTTTAGATGTCCCCCATTACTGATGGAAATCTCACAGTCTAAGAAGGCTAACCTGCCACTTTTCATATCCTCCCTGGTGAATTTGATGTGTCGGTCCACCGAGTTAATGTGATCCGTGAAATATGGAACCTCCTGAGATTTGATTTTCACCCAGGTGTCATCCACATATCTGAACCAATGACTTGGTGGTGTTCCAGGGTAGGATAACAAAGCCCTCTTTTCCAATTCTTCCATGTACAAGTTGGCCACGATGGGTGAAACTGGGGAACCCATGGCACACCCATGTTTCTGCCTGTAGTACTGACCCTGTGTGTGAAATGAGACACCTGATGATGATGAAACGTTTCTCGCACTGAAACGTCCAGATGAACAGAATCAGCTTTTTGGGATTTACTCACCTGGATGATCGAGCATGCATCACGACGTTCAATAAAGTCCAAAATTAGAATTTTTATGCCAGTTATTTCATTTCAAGCTTAAAGGGGTTTAAGGGCATATGTCTTTTTTGTGTAGATGTTAAAGTCATGTAGTCTGCAGATGGTAAAATATTAGCATCCCATTTTCCCTGCAGTAATTAGGAGTCCTCATGAGTAGACCACACCGGCTGTTTTTGCTTAATATCAGGAGTTCTGGTCTGGGAGTCATTTAGCGTGTCTGCTGAGGTCACCTGTACATGTTACATGTACAGGTGATTTAATTGGTTCCCTTTCGTCTCGTCTCCCCCTTCAGTTCTTGGTTATCCTCAGCTGTGTTCTGTGTTTCTTTGAAACATGTTAGTGTGCAAAAGAGTGAAATCAGAAGGAGATCAAATAGTTTTTCACAAACAGCACAGTATTTCACAAAAATCTTGTGTAACAGACTTATTCTTGGAATAATTCTGCATAATAATTCTGCATCAGGGTCTGACATTCAGGATTAAACACCAGCCCTGGGCGACAAACACCTGTGGTGAAGTATTTTAACCACTAGAGGGCGCAAGAATTAAAGCGTGAGGCTCAGACAAATCCAAACTGTAACAAAACCTCAGCAGAAATTATTAATTGTATTAATATTATTATTAATTATAAAAGCGAGTCTAAGAAAAAGGTAAATTCTGAATATTCTGCTAGCTGTCAGCCTCTCCATCTGTCAGTAGGGACAGACTGACAGATGGAGAGGCTTTCCACCAGGACAAGTTCAGCGATGCATGAGGAAGAGCTACGCAGGACCAGCTGAGAGATGAAGAGCAAAGCCAGGCTGTTCTCTCTGCTTCAAGGACTCTTCACCCTGCTGCCTTCTGGCAAAGGTACCGGAGCACTCGGACCCTCACTGCCATACTGAGAAACAGTTTCTTCCCCCAGACCGTCAGACTCCTGAACAGTGACTGGACTGACACACACACACACACACACACACACACACACACACATACATTGAGTTACTTTTTGCACAGCCCACTGTCATTGTCGCACTTTTCTTTTGCACTTCTGTCTTCTCGTCTGTCTGCTGTTGCACTGTCTTTGTTTTGTTTTTAGCAGTTTTTGCACACTTGCACTTTCTGTAGTCCCGTGTTTGTCTGTCATCTGTAGCACCGTGGTCTTGGAGGAACGTTGTCTCGTTTCGCTGTGCACATGGCTGGAATGACAATAAAGCCACTGGACTTGTTATCTGTCTATAATCCATCCTTTTAGTTAGGGTTAAACTAACGTGGTCAGAGTGGGACGGGCTGTTTGTCAGTGGTGGGAAGCAACAGTTGCGGCGCCCTCTATAGTAAAAGGCAGAGCCCCGTCAGCGAGCCCGGCTTAATACAAAGAGGTAGACATGTGAAATCATCTGAAACACGGTTCCTAACGCAACCTCACAGTTCCAAGACTTACAGCGTGAATGTGACTAAAACCATCGCCTCTGCTGTTAGCGGTAACCCGAGGATTTATTCACAGTCTGCTGCTGTGCTCTACAGAACAAATGTAGGTTACCATACAAAAACAAATCTGAGTGAGTGTAAATGCCCAGTGAGCACAGCGCAGCAGGGCTGCGTTCACTGGGCGCGCGTCCCTGCAGCTCTGCAGATGTTTAGTGTTGTTTCAGCTCAAATGACAGAGAAGCTCCACTTCCTCCTCTCGTGTCTGATATCTTCCTCCTCCCTGCTGGATTCCTCTTCCTCCCATTCTCCTGCAGAGCGAGGCAGCGTGGGCGAACGCAGCAGGACCGAAGATGACAAAGAAACAAACTGCTGGACCGGTCAACAGAAAATCCCCCAGAAATGTTTGTTTGTGTACACATCAGCACATGACCGCCGCTGTCACGATAACTATTCTTCACTGTATCCACAGCTCTGTCTACAAAGACGACGACGGTGCCTTGATGAGCATCATTTAAAAAAGACTTTGATCAGGTTCAGCTTTTTTCATTTTGCAGAAAGTCTAAAAGATGTTGTATTAATCAAAGATGCACCTCTGCATTGATCGATGGCGTTTAGAGAATCGATGCATGGAAGAAAGAACTGCTTCAAACATGTGATTTGGTATGAATGTAACACAAAGGAACAGTTTTTATACTTTGAATGTTGTGTTTGGGCAGTGGCACAGTGTGGTTTTGATTTTGTGTGTTAAATCTCAGTGAAAATTGTGGCTGAAGTTACAAAGCATCTCACCCAAACACCATCTACTGTAGTTATGACGGTCGACACTCAGAGGTCGGCCCAGTCTCCATTAGCTTCATTGCTACATTGCTCACGTCCACCATATTGGCCATGATTCCCCCACTGAGCACTGAGGAAACGTGGGGTTGGCAGGGCTTCCTGGAGGCTCTGCAGACTGTGCTTTGGATGTTAGCAGACTGCCCACAGTGTCTCATGTTTGTCTGCAAATACTTGCTAATTACGCTAACGATGCTAGCAAAGCTTAAAGTGTGACTCAAACCAGAAATAAAGGATCAACTTCAAAACCTCCACGCTGCAAAGACAAAACTTAGTTTGAACATTTTTCCATTTCCAGTCTGCGTCACACTCCCCAGCTTTTGTAGACAATCCTTTGAAAGTACGACTGCAGCAACATGCTACTGATGAAAGCAATCACAAAGAGGAGTACAGGTTTTCCCTAGCAACAGATGGTTTCCAGGAGTCACTAACTGGTCTGGAGACCTTTGACTGGGACTCCAGCAATACATCACCCACTCGCAGCCAGGTGTGGGGCCTTATTCTCTTGATCCCACCCGTAACCATAATTGTCACCAACCAAATCGGTGGACGAGTTAAAGTCACATGGTCAACATGCAAAGCCTCAAATTGCTCAGGGGCAGCTCACCCTGCTGTGCAGACCTCCATCCAGTCAGAAGATTAAGAGAGTGTGCAGTAAACATGAAGCGTCTGCTAATTAAAAACCACACCCTAAAAACACTGGTTAAAATCCTAAAATGACTTCCTGTGGGTGATACGAGTGGATGGATGAACTTTAGTGTTACTGCACCTGATGCACAATAAACCCAAACAAAAATTTGAAGTGGTGCAGGAGGAGCCCCCATCATAATGGGACAAAGGAAGAGAGGAAGAGAGCTGCGAGGCTAAAATTGGAGAGTGCTGGAGCTAAAAAAAAAGATGAAGTGAGAACATCTGCCCAGAAATAGTCTGAAACACATCCTGTTATCTGCTGTTATCTGCTCAGAGCGACAGGTGAGCAGTGCAGGACAAAACTCTGCACGAATTCGAGGTTCTGATAGATGTAAAGCAGCTGTTTCATATTTCACATCTTCACTAATTTCATGCAAACCAACAGAACATTTTGCACAACAGACCCGGAATTACCTCGAGCCTCTGAGGGAAGTGAAAAACAA
The DNA here is from genome assembly GCF_001858045.2 of Oreochromis niloticus. Classification (NCBI taxonomy): domain Eukaryota; kingdom Metazoa; phylum Chordata; class Actinopteri; order Cichliformes; family Cichlidae; genus Oreochromis; species Oreochromis niloticus. The sequence goes on from NC_031979.2 coordinate 37,934,789, forward strand.
GCTTCACTTAAAGAACCAACAGTTACAAGAACAAAGGAAACAGAACGAAGAGGCTGAGATGGCTGGGGGGGGGGGGGGGGGGGGGGGCAAAGGTCTAAAGCTCAAGAGGAAGAAGGTTAGAAGCTTACAAGAAATGCAAACTTGGAACGAGAAGTGTTTAGAGAAGGGATTCACCCGAAAACAGGGACGTACACAACAGTGACAACAGAATGAAGCTGGCAGGAAACAAAGTCAGGACAGAAAACTGTGAAACTGTCAGTTTAAAATATAACAGGAAAAACAAAAATCCCTGCAGATTAAAAATGTTCAGATGAACCTGAGAAACAAACTTTCAGCTGCTCCAGCTCACGTTGGCTTCGTGTCAGCTCAGGTCTTTCAGGTCTAAGTTCAGTTTCATTTCAGATGTTTAAACCACAAATCAAAGAGGCAAAAGAGTAAAGTCTCACTAACTGCTCGTTTCTAATCGGCCAATCGCGTGGCAGCGCCTCAGTGCATTCAGGCACGTAGATGCATTTTTTAGACACTTGTGGCATTTGAAGAGTTCTGGTTTTAAAGTGCGTCACAGTTCAGAGACGGCACTGTTAAGAGTTTTTAATGATGTTCGGTTGATTCTGTCCATCTGGATGTTTCAGTGGGAGAAACGTTTCATCATCATCAGCTGACTTCTTCAGTCTCAGCTGACTGCAGGTTTCAACATTATAAACAGGACATTTGCATAATGACTGAAACCAGCAGCACTGAATGAACAATGGGCTGTGAGGTCAGCTCCTCGATCAATATGCAAATTGTTATGACCGTTGATCAACAACCACTGACCAAAGGCCTTAATGCCATCTCCTCCCTGCACCAGGCGGCCTCCTGTGCCTCGCTGAGCAGCGTGGGGGCGGGGCACGTAAAAACTTGGAAACAGTAATCTTAGTTCTTATATTCATACTGTAAGTAACACATGCTTCAACTTCCAAAACAGATGCTCAAACTCACAAAGCAGTCGCCATCCTCGACCACGGTCTCTGGCGAGGCTGAGGCCACTCCGCCTCCCCCTCCCCCTCCTTGCTGGCCGGTGCCCATTAACGCCCCACTCCAGCTCCAGTCCTTGATGGTCGGTGATCACGCTGCAGTTTAAATCTTTGTCTGCACTGTTTCACTGGTACTCATGAGCTCCATCGTTTCTTGGTCTGCGCCTCCTCGTTTGACCACAGTGATGCTTCCTGTGCAGCCATTTCTCTCACTGTCAAAAATGGCGAGCTTGATTTTTGTGAAGGAGTTGCTCTCATGACACATCGAACGATGCCATTGGTCGGCCAGTCCAGCCACATTACATTTTTGGATGGTTGTTTAGAACAGGTAGTACCGAGTACTCGGTACCAGGTACCTGTGTAACCGGGTCATAAATTACATATTGTTATAATTACACAAATTTTACTTGCCAGTTTATATCTGACCTTTAGGACCTTCAAGCCTGTAGTTCTGTTCATTATCAGTTGGAGCCCCTCCTCATTGTTCTTCTTTGGCCTCTCCCCTTTTCTACAGTTCCCCTGTGATAGAGGTTGGTGTCATTTCTTGCCAGATACTGTAAAACACAAATATAATGTATATTTAGTGACCCTGATGTTTCTGATTGTGTGTGGGTTTTTTTTAGTTCAACTATTGTGATCATTGTGCCTGTCTTTGCTAGATGCTGTAAATGTGTAGTATGTGTGTGTCACATATGTGTTATGGGGACAGTCTATGCTAGCATGAGCAGATAATTCTTGCTAGCTTGGAAGTTGTGGTGGGTTGAGCTAACCCTCTTCCCTACTGTTTGCATTTGGTTGTAGGAGCTGGAGTGGGCAAGTTAATGACTTGGAGGTCTTTGTTTCTTTTACCTTTCATTGTCAGACACAACGCAGGAACACACCGGTTACACCTACACCTATGGAAACCCCGAGAGTCGAGGCGAGTACGGGCAAAGTGACACACCCACCAAACAGGAATGGATTTACAGCTGCAGGCCGCTGACATTTTCCCTCCTTGTCTTTGGCAGCACGAGGTCACGACACTGTGTTTGGGTCTAATACCGGCAGGTTGCACCTCAGACTGTCACTGATGCCCGACGCAGTACGCTGCAGTGAAACGGACTCGCCTGCTGCATCAGTTTTTCTCTGCAGAGTTCAAACAATGGGGCATCCTTTCATTCCTAACACATTACCCAGTCCACACCAGCGCACATATCAGCACCATATTCACAGGTGATTAGAAACATCTGGTAACATCCAGCTGTGACGCAGTCATTTAAACAAACACATCAGTTTTTGCATTTGTGGGGTATTTGTCATGCAGAGGCCTCACCAGTGTGTTGTAACATGCAACAGTCGGAGCAGGGTTATCATGTTTGCATAGACGTGTTAGTCAGACACAGAGAAGGAGGGCTCCTCTACAGGGGGGAGGAAGGGAGGGAGGGAGAGAGATAGATGGGGTTAGAGAGAGAGAGAGAGAGGAAGTGGAGTCCACTGCAGACTATAACAGCTCAGACTCTCCGCTGTCAGCAGCACTACAACTTCAACTTCCCATTCACAGAGCAGGAAAGCAGACTACAGGTGAAGGCAACATCTGTATGGGAGCCTAAGCAACATCTGGAGTTTATGGTGAGAGAACCATCCGATGCACCTTTAAGCTGATGATAGAGCTGTGTTACTGGGTCAGTCTGTGATAAATGCAAGAGAGCAGAGGAAGGTGTAGGTGTAGAGGTGTGATGCGTGTGGAGGCAGTGTGGTGGACCTCGGCTCACCGAGGCTCCCGGAGCCCGAAGAAGCGGTAAAACCTGCCAGAGGCTCAAACAAACGGTTTGAGGATAAATCCGTCACAGGGGAAGAATGCTTACTCCACCACGCTGCTCTCTGCTCGCTCAGCAGCTGCTTAATGCGACTTTGTTCTGTGTTCAGAGCGCTTCTTACTTATAAAACTTTGTGGATGTTCTAAAGGTTATTTTTCTGTCGAGTGGAGGAAACATTAACACACGATTTGACCCTTCAGCTGCAAACCTGAGTGAGGCAACTCTGACATTTAGATAACATTAGCTCACATCGGTGTGGGCCAACTTATTACACGCACAGAAAACACGCAAAACTTTTTTCTTTAAATATCTTGGAGGAAAGAAGGGAGGTCAGAAGTGATCAAACATCAGAAGAGCTCAGAAAGTTTCAGAAAACTGAAAAAGCAGAAAACCATCAGATAAGGATGCTGTTTGTCGGAAATCCCCTCAGCTGATGGGGATAGTTGTCATGAGTGTGAACAGCAGATGTTAACATCCACTCTGTGGTGATGCGTTGCTCTCAGCTGCTGTAAGAAAGAGCGAAGTGTGAGGGCAGAAGCTGCGCTCTCCTGCAGCATGCATGGATAAAACAAACACACGGAGAGCAGAATATTCAAAAGAGCCCAAAGGTGCAAATGAATCAGATAAAATCAACAGTTTTGCTCAAAATGAGCGGCTGCAGAAACATTTTCAGCAGCCAACTGTAACCTCAGTTGTGGTTTCCACATTAATATAAGCGTGCCAGCTGTTGTTCGCTTATATTTGCACAGGCTGGCGGTATGTGCTGTTTTTAAAACATTTATTAATGTCATTTCATCCAGCAGGTTTCTGTTTGGTTTACCGATTCAAGAATGTGGAAACATGTCACGTAATGCCAACAGTATGAGAAAACGAGCCGGAGCCCAAAAACAAACACAAACAAATTCGTAAACACGCACAAACACACGTCAGGATGTAACGGCGCAATAACGCAGGAGCCGAGCATGAGGAGAGATCCTGCTGCAGGGCGAAGATTTACAGATATATGACATTAACAGTCAGAGCTGCAACTTCTTTAACATGATTGAGACTGACTTCATGTTTTACTCAGAAATCCTTCAGTTATGTTTTGTGTCACTTTGTTTTTGACACTGTGGTCAGAAATAAAAGATCAAAGTTTTTTATTGATGCTGCAGAGGAAGAGCTGCTGGTTTGTGGTCGAGCTCCAGTAAAGATTCAGATGAAGTGATGTGGTCATGTTTTCATGCTAAACCAAAATGTTCTTTTTCTTAACCTACGTGTGCATGTGTGTGCGTGTGTGTGTGTGTGTGTGTGGGTGCGTTCACATGCATGCTGAGAAGTGGAAAAAACAGCAACCAAAGAAACGACAGCAACAAACCATCCACACCACCAAAGTTATCAAAAAACCACAGAGGGTTAACGTGTGGATTCATTTCTTCTCACATCCCCAAACTCGTGAGGACAACAAATCTATACATACTGGTTACATACTGGTTACATACTGGTTACATACTGGTTACATACTGGTCCTGATCAGTTATCAGTCATGTTTTCAGAGCCCAGAGTAGCAGAATATCTGGTTTTGTTGTGCTTGTAGTTTTTTCTCGTTTACTCTTTGCTGGGTCGCCTGTTTCCCCTCCGTCCTTCAGCTTGTTGTTAGTTTGTTTCTGGTTTTCACTTTGATCTGTTGCAGCTGACAAGTGTAAGTTTGATTTACTGAGTTTAAAGTTTAAAGTGCTAAAAATAAAGCTGTGGCCGGCAACTAGCAACAACTACTCACAGTCTGTAATATTTTTATATTCTACATAGATCTGCTCTGTGAAAGTCTCTCACTGGAGTAGGTGTCACCCGATTGGTCGGTTTGGTGCAGGAAAAGGGTGAAAGCCTGACTCGGAGAGCCTGGATAAACAGAGGCTGCTGATAACCACCGTCAGGATAGCTGCTGTCCCTGACTTTGGTTGATCCGGCTAACACAGAGGCAGCCTGGCTGCGTCTCTCCTGCTCTGCAAGTCGGTACACAGCAAAATCTCCAGTGTTAAATTAACACTACAGAGTGTCTACATGTGTCCACACTGTTGAGTGTTAGATGAACACTTTTGACAGTGTTGTATTTTTAAAAGTAACCTAGTCAGTTTTCAAGATTTACAATGACTAACACAGAGCAGTGCTGATTTTCTAACACTGGAATATTTCTAACATTTTGAGTTATTTTCCAGTGTTCAGAAAATCAGCACTGCTCAGTTTTATTCATTGTAAATCTTGAAAACTGACTAGGTTACTTTTAAAAATACAACACTGTCAAAAGTGTTCATCTAACACTCAACAGTGTGGACACATGTAGACACTCTGTAGTGTTAATTTAACACTGGAGATTTTGCTGTGTACTTAATGTCCTTCAACGCACATATTAAACAAATATGTAAGACTGCTTTCTTCCACTTGTGCAACATCTCTAAAGTTAGAAATATCCTGTCTCAGAGTGACGCTGAAAAACTAGTTCATGCATTCATTACTTCCAGGCTGGACTACTGTAATTCATTATTATCAGGATGTCCTAAAAACTCCCTGAAAAGCCTTCAGTTAATCCAAAATGTGCTTTGGATTCAGGAGACAGAGACGATCTCTACTCTTAAGATTTAAGATTAAGTTTTTAACTTCCCCCTTTGGTAAATCTTATCCTTAGACCTGGATTAGGTGACCTTGAATCCTGCTAGGATCATCAGCCTAGCCTCAGTGTGGTCTTCTGCTGCTGTAGCCCATCTGCCTCATGGTTTAACATGCTGTGTGCTTTGGTCCAGCAGTCAGCCCAACTACAGCATAAAGAAACGTGTTTACAGCCTGATACAGAAACCTGTTTCCGACTCTGTGGACAGTTTCTCCCTTCATAATAACTCTGAGTGGGGTGAGTTTCTATTTTTAATAACAGCATTGATGTAGTCCTGTCACAGGAGGCTGAAGTCCAGAGCGATGTGCTTGGCCTCGTCTCCACTAATCAAAGTCATTGACACTGAAGCCTTCACTGTTTGTGCCCGATGTCATTTTTCTAATCTGACCAAAAATGACTCGCTGTGTGGTTCAGACCATCCAGGAAATGGGTATGAGTGTTTTATTATCCTGTTACTCAGAACAAATGGGGTCTGTGGGTCTGTGTGATGCCACATACAGTTTAATAATAGTGCTGTCAGACTGTCAGCGGAGAACTTTGCACCTCAAACCTGGTGACCTCTGGTACGAGGAAAAAGCCAGCAGAGCAAATGTGGAGCCCATGTTTCAGACTTGTGTTAAATGAAGCAGTGGTTTATCGTTTCCTGGTTCTAAGACGTTTTGTGATGTCAGACATCATTTGGTCATGAGTCACATAAAGCAGAGCATCATCAGCATAGATACCTCCACCTTTTACACCATCAGTACATATCTGGACCTACAGGAGAGTTTAGATTCGTGAGAGCTTCAGTTTCAAAGAAGTGAATTTGTTTCCATAACTGCGTCACAGCAAACAAACAAATGCTCAGGTATGACATCGGGGAGCTGGATGCATGAGACTCATTTACTTAACAAATGATTCCTGTAAATGTTTACAGCTTTCACACAATGGCTGGAGTTATAAGCAAACTTCCCTTGAAGTCTCATATCTGAAATATCAGTGAAGGTCCTGCACCACTTCCTGTGCTTGTCAAGGGTAAAAGCAGAAGTCTTGCAGCTGTTATTGCATAATCAGCATCCTCTCAGTGCGTATGATCAGATACTACAGATGTGCATCGCTGTGTGAGAGAGCTTGTTTGGGAAGTTGCAAGTTGTATCCTAAAAGAACGCAGTGTCCACGAAGTCCAGGACGCAGGTCCAGGAGTCGGGCTTAGCTAACGACTCTGAGCTGAACTCTGGGTTTTCTGTTCCTGAATGTGTTACAGTGGACATGAAACACACATGTGTAAACGCTAATTTCCCTCCTCACCTCCTGCTCTAAAAAACTTATATATGTCCGTCTGTGAAGCTGACGTCTTCAGAGTTTGTAGCGCCATCTTGTGCCACTACAGAACCTGCTGTCATGTGGTTGGTTGGTTGGCTGTTAGCTAACTAGTGATAGAATCAATGATTCAGTGGAAAACAAGGAAACTAAGCTAAAAGCAGTCTGAGGGTCACTTTTGCACTGCCCGTGGCAGCAGAAGTTTGATCTTAAACAGATCTTAAACTGTCCACACCGTCAGCAGTAAGTGATTCTCCAGCGCTTGCTAGCTGCACTGAAACAGGAAAATCCACCTGTTAGCTGTAACGTTTGTGTTTGTAGCGCTCTCTATGAATGTGGAGGAGAGTCAAGTGCACCCGTGGTTTACCAGAACGACAAGCTCGAGTCCAAACCAACCTTAGGTTTGCTTGGGGGTGCAGACCGAACAGTGCAATCAGCTGGCAGAGCAGATGTTCACAAGATGTAGTCAGGATTATTTTAAGCAATATTAAAGTCTCAGCCCTTCAACACACTGGCGAGCTGCCCAGGGTGTAGCTCGCCTCTCGCCCTAAGGCGGCTGGGAAAGGATCCGGCTCCTCGGCGACCCTGAAATGGATAAACAGAAGAGAGTGGATGGATGGTTAAGGTCTAATTTAACATGACGTTATATCAGGGTAAAGTCTGGTGAATCCTGGTATCGGCGCTCCATTCATAGTGGATTACTTTCCCGGGTTTATTTTTGGACTCAGAGTTTGTTGCGCTGCTTCCTGGAGTGATGTGAGTGATGTCATGTTGACCTCGCACATTAAAACTTTTACAATGTCGTCTGCATTTGTTCCTGTTCTCTGAAAAGACCCAGGTAAGGGTCGATAATATAACACGTTGGTGCATTTAGTGTAAATACGTTCAGAGCAAAACTATGGTACAGGGATGCTTTCTCACATTTGATGAGTGATGATAACAGACACGATCGTCCCCTGTGGCTCGCTCTGAGCTGCAGCAAACAAAGGAACACCCGCATCATTTCTTTGTGTCTGCGCCGCCACTCACAAGTTTTATTAGTGGCTTGGCACAGGAAGTAAACATCCTCATTCTAAAGCTGTGGGCATTCAGAGGCTTTATGAGACAATCAGCAACGTGGAGACGGTAGGAAATGAGGAACAGCACACTGCAGGGACTCGCCACATGCTGCCTGATCAGGAGTTTAGCTGCTTCTCTGAACTGGAAACTGCTGTCTGATCGTTCTTCATATTGACTCTTCTGATCCACAGTCGTGGAAGTGTGGAAGTGTCCATCTCCACACAGGATTTCTTATTCCACTAACAGCTTCCGTTAACTGGGTGTAGGTGCACGAGAAGCCAAACAGTGTTTCAGGTGGAATTAAAGCCAGCAGGTTGTGTGGTTAGCGCGGGAATGATCACCAGCAGAAATCTGAGGTTAAAAATAATTTTACTAACACGGGAACACGCGATGCAGCCGGTGCTGTCCTGTCAAACCCGACCAGCGCAGATGAAGGACGAGAGCGCTGTGTGTTGGACTGGGATGAATCAGGATCAGAGGGAAGTATACGTGAAGAGCAGGACAAAGGAAGCGTCCGTGAAACCTTGTTTGTGCATGTGCCCAGTGTAAACAGAGCGGCCTGCATTCACTGCACAAACATAAAAGGTTTTTTTTAGATGAGCAGCACAGAAATGATGTAACTCTGAATATGGGTTAAAGCAGAAACGCAGATTCACAGCAGCGCAGAGGCCTTCAGTGCTCTGTCATAACGCCATGACACTGCTGTGGTCATTCATTTCTTCTCTGCATGCACACAGTCTGCAGCTCTGTCAGTGGAAGTGGAGTGACGATTACGTTTATCACTCATTTCATGGTTCTGCAGGCGGAGCCACAGAGCGTCACTCCCAGCTCACTGATTTATTGATGACAATGAAAATGTTTCCTTTAATTGTCCTAAAGCTCGTACTGTGTTCTTCATGTTTTCAGGGATGGCTCACAACAACTCCACCAGCCTACTGTGCAACCAGACAGCGGACTTCAACAGCGTCTTCACCCTGAAGATCCTGCCCCTGCTCTACTTTGTGATCTTTCTGGTGGGTTTGTTTCTGAATGGCGGAGCCGCCTGCATCTTCTTCAGAGTGCCCGCCGACTCTGGGCTGGTGGTCTACCTGAAGAACATGGTGGTGGCCGACCTCCTCATGCTGTGCACCTACCCGTTCAAGATCGTGGCTCAGCTGGAACTCGGCGACTGGTACATCCACGTGATCGTCTGCCGCTACACCGCTGTGATCTTCTACTGCTCCATGTACATGGGGATCCTCTTCATGGGCTTAATTAGCCTCGAGCGCTACGTCAAGATTGTCCGAACCGCCCCCTCCTCCATCACCACCACCTCCTGCAGGACACGAGTGGCCAGGATCTTCTCCCTGCACCACCTGCAGAACCCCATGTGTGCCCGGGTGCTGGCCGTCCTCTCTTGGACCCTCCTCACCGTTTTCCTCATGCCCAACAGCTTGCTGACAAGCAAGGAAGCCAACAAGGAAAACGCCCGCAAGTGCATGGATCTGAAGACGGCGCTGGGCAAAGAATGGCACCAGGTGTCCTCAATCTTCAGCGTCTCAATGTTCTGGGTGACTCTGGTGGTCCTCGCCTTCTGCTATGCCTCCATCGCCCACCGCATCTACCAGTCGTACCGCCGCGTTCGCTGCGATAACAGCGACGTCTGCCGCAAGTCCAACCGGAGCATCTTCAGCATCCTGGTGGTGTTCTTCATCTGCTTCGTGCCGTACCACGTCTGCCGCATCCCCTACACCCTGAGCCAGATGCCGAAGTCGGGCTTCAGCCGGTACACCTGCTTCCTGCTGCTGCAGGTGAAAGAGGGGACGCTCTTCCTGTCAGCACTTAATGTCTGCCTCGACCCCATCATCTACTTCCTCATGTGCCGAACCTTCAGAGAGTCGCTGCTGAGAAAAGTGTCGCGGCGAGAGAGGAGGAGGAGGTCCCTGACCACGGCGCAGAGTCTGAGCAACATTTAGGAGGTGAGGAGAGGAGACAAGGCAAATATGGCAGATGCAAGGAGAGGAGAAGACCCCTGACCACGGCTTGCATTTATGATGAGAGAGGAGGAGATGCAAAACCTAAATGTTCAAGCTGAAATCATGCATTTTTTTATTTGCTGTAATAGAACTGCTCTCTTATGTTTGTTTCTCGGTCTGATAGAAAAGGGTGTAAATCAGGAGTTTGATGTGTAAAATAGAAACATGAATGTATATTTTTATTTCTGTGTACATAAGAGAAGTATTCAGAGCTTCAGTTCTTGGTTTTATTTATTGTTCTGAACAAAAGCAGGACAGAGAGAGCAGGAAAGATCAGAGAGGAAGAGGAAGTGTTGACATGGAAGTGAAACTGAGTGGGCATCAAACCTGCAGCATTAAAGTCCGTTCATGCACAATTCGCTGATTTGCTCACCTCACCTCGCCTCTTTTTAGAAGCGCGTGTCAAACCGCAGGACGAGCAGTAATCCGACTGTGATGTCATAGCGTTCCTGCTGTCAGCTTCATTAAAACTGCCTACTTTATGACATGTCTGTATTTTAAATAAAGCTTTTCTTTCTTCTAAAATAACCCTTATTTAGATGTGTTTTTATTCTCTGCTCACTGCAGCTGATGCCTCTCTGCTGCCATGGGGTGGTCATATCTGTCATTACATGTTTGTTTGCAGGTACACACAGAGCAGCAGCGGGAGAGTGGAATAAAAAATTATTAATAACTATTTTTCTGGCATTTTAAAATCCCTCTTTTTAAAGTTAGAGTAAATTTAATGAGGTGATAGCACCTGTTCCTCAAAAACACAAAGTTAAAGGGGAAAAAAGGAGTGTAATGGAACCCCGTGACCAGCAGAGGGCGCTGATGACATTCCCAGTAAAGGTATTGTTAATCACACATGGCCAGTCTGAATCACGGCCCTGCTGAGCAGAAACACAGAATTCAGGACATTCGACTCACATGCACACGTCTATCTTTTAATAATAATATTTTTTCAAAAATAAAAGCATTTTGAAACAGAAAAGGAGCCTCATCCACAGCCTGCTTTAAATAAACAGACGACAGTTCATCATTTATTTACACAGGAAGCAGAAATTTAAACAGTGAATATGTAGCTGTTTGTCTCATAAAGTGGACATGCCTCACTTTACTTATGAAAGCTGCAACATATTTGCAAGGATTAAGTGAGCATGATGGATGCAAATGGACATTTTTCCCTCCATGTTACTCAGCTGGGTGGTGCCAGAGGGATGGAGGCGACGCCGGGCTTCAGCTGATCGAGGCTGCGACATCAAAAATACATATTTTGGGAGTTTTTAAAGTTAGCAGTGAAGAATCGAGACTGATTGATGTTACAGCAGTTTCTGTCATCTTTTGGTGTGTGTGTGTGTGTGTGTGTGTGTGTCTGTGTGTGTGTGTGTGTGAGAGACTGTGTGTGTGTGTGTGTGTGTGTGACTGTGTTGTGTGTGTGTGTGACTGTCTGTGTTGTGTGTGTGTGTGTGTGTGTGTGTCTGTGTGTGTGTGTGTGTGTCTGTGTGTGTGTGTGTGTGTCTGTGTGTGTGTGTGTGTGTCTGTGTGTGTGTGTGTCTGTGTGACTGTGTTGTGTGTGTGTGTGTGTGTGACTGTGTTGTGTGTGTGTGTGACTGTCTGTGTTGTGTGTGTGTGTGTGACTGTGTTGTGTGTGTGTGTGTGTGACTGTGTCTGTGTGAGACTGTGTGTGTGTGTGTGTGTGTGTGTGTGTGCGACTGTGTGTGTGTCTGTGTTGTGTGTCTGTGTGTGTGTGTGAGACTGTGTCTGTGTGTGTGTGTGTGACTGTGTGTGTGTCTGTGTTGTGTGTGTGTGACTGTCTGTGTGTGTGTGTGTGTGTGTCTGTGTGTGTGTGTGACTGTGTTGTGTGTGTGTGTGTGTGACTGTGTCTGTGTGAGACTGTGTGTGTGTGTGTGTGTGTGTGTGTGTGCGACTGTGTGTGTGTCTGTGTTGTGTGTCTGTGTGTGTGTGTGAGACTGTGTCTGTGTGTGTGTGTGACTGTGTGTGTGTCTGTGTTGTATGTGTGTGACTGTCTGTGTGTGTGTGTGTGACTGTCTGTGTGTGCGTGTGTGACTGTGTGTGTGAGACTGTGTGTGTATGTGTGTGTGTGTGCGACTGTGTGTGTGTCTGTGTGTGTGTGTGAGAGACTGTGTCTGTGTGTGTGTGTGTGTCTGTGTTGTGTGTGTGTGACTGTCTGTGTGTGTGTGTGTGTGTGACTGTGTGTGTGACTGTGTTGTGTGTCTGTGTGTGTGTCTGTGTGTGTGAGACTGTGTGTGTGTCTGTGTTGTGTGTCTGTGTGTGTCTGTGTGTGTGTGTGTGTTGTATGTGTGTGACTGTCTGTGTGTGTGTGTGTGACTGTGTTGTGTGTCTGTGTGTGTGTCTGTGTGTGTGAGACTGTGTGTGTGTCTGTGTTGTGTGTCTGTGTGTGACTGTGTGTGTGTCTGTGTTGTATGTGTGTGACTGTCTGTGTGTGTGTGTGTGACTGTCTGTGTGTGTGTGTGTGTGTGACTGTGTGTGTGAGACTGTGTGTGTATGTGTGTGTGTGTGCGACTGTGTGTGTGTCTGTGTGTGTGTGTGAGAGACTGTGTCTGTGTGTGTGTGTGTGTCTGTGTTGTGTGTGTGTGACTGTCTGTGTGTGTGTGTGTGTGTGTCTGTGTGTGTGACTGTGTTGTGTGTCTGTGTGTGTGTCTGTGTGTGTGAGACTGTGTGTGTGTCTGTGTTGTGTGTCGGTGTGTGTCTGTGTGTGTGTGTGTGTGTGTGACTGTCTGTGTTGTGTGTGTGTGTGTGTGTGTGTGTGTGTGACTGTGTTGTGTGTGTGTGTGTGTGACTGTGTCTGTGTGAGACTGTGTGTGTGTGTGAGACTGTGTCTGTGTGTGTGTGTGTGTGTGTGTGTGACTGTGTGTGTGTGTGTGTTGTGTGTCTGTGTGTGTGTGTGTGTCTGTGTTGTGTGTGTGTGACTGTCTGTGTGTGTGTGTGTGTGACTGTCTGTGTGTGTGTGTGTGTGACTGTGTTGTGTGTGTGTGTGTGTGTGTGTGTGTGTGTGTGAGTCTGTGTTGTGTGTGTGTGTGTGTGACTGTCTGTGTGTGTGGCTGTGTGTGTGTGTGACTGTGTGTGTGTCTGTGTTGTGTGTGTGTGTGACTGTGTTGTGTGTGTGTGTGTGTGTCTGTGTTGTGTGTGTGTGTGACTGTGTTGTGTGTGTGTGTGTGTGTGTGTGTGTGTGTGTGTGTGACTGTCTGTGTGTGTGTGTGTGTGTGTGTGTGTGTGACTGTGTGTGTGTCTGTGTTGTGTGTGTGTGTGTGTGTGACTGTGTGTGTGACTGTGTGTGTGTCTGTGTGTGTGGCTGTGTGTGTGTGTGACTGTGTGTGTGTCTGTGTTGTGTGTGTGTGTGACTGTGTTGTGTGTCTGTGTGTGTGACTG
>NC_031979.2:37955510-37995510 GCF_001858045.2 Oreochromis niloticus
CAGAAAGATTTCTTCATGATTGTTATTCCAAAAACATGTCCTGACAGTTTGCCCTCCAGAGCAGAGACAAACCAGCCTGAGGCAGTTTGAATATTTCCCTCTGTGCTGTGCAGAGATCCGACTGATAGGGTTACAGTCAGGCTCTGCCATCTGTGACTGGAAGACGTGATCTATTTAAAATTCTTTTCTCTCTTCTTTGGAAAAGAGAAAAAAATCAGCATGTTTTAATCTGAAACCAGGCATTCATCGTGGCAGCAAGGTGGAGGTGATGGTGGGAACAGGTTAGTATACCCATAAGCACTTTCAGTAACCTGGTCTACCCCCTCATCTGTTTGATGGTATCAAACCTATCACTATTCAATTCAGTTTTATTTATACAGCACCAAATCACAACAACAGTTTCATTAATGTCCTTATTTTGTAAGGTAAAGACCCTGTACTAATACAAATACAGAGAACACCAACAATCATATGACCCCCTATGTTGAAGCACAGTACGTATCACTCCGCGAGGCTCCTGCCTACTATAGCCATGATGCTCCAACAATCCATCAAGCGGTGCGGCTTCGTAGCTCAGCAAAGTCGTACTAAAACATTTTTGACAGTTTTTTGAGCGCCATGTGCCAGATAAAATCGGTCCGAGGTCAGTGAGCACAACCAGAATTCATACATAAGGCGCGCTGTCGATTTTTCAGAAAATTAAAGAATTGATTTTAAGTGTGCCTTATTTTCCGAAAAACACGGTAATAACGACGGCCCGCTAGCATGCTCTGCCAAAAATTGTGCTTTGTTGTGTATCTGACAAATGAAAGCTAAACCAGTTCCACACCACTGACGTTGCAGCATTTTTACAAACCAGTTCTGGTTCATCTGTTTCACTCAACGATCCGCTTTCGCCCTTCTCATTCTCCGCCGCGCTTTTTCCGCCATGTGCATATGAAAACAAAGGCACTGCGCATGCACGTTTTACCCATATTCTATCGCGATATTTCATTTTCTTATCATTGCCCAACATTATACCAGTATTAGCGTGAACGGTATGATATGGCCCAGCCCTACTCCATAATTAACCTGAGGGTATGAAGAGGACTCTCCATTTACATGAACTATTAGATAGATATGATACAAACCATCATTTCGGTTGGGTCTGTTCCCACAAACCCCGCTAGTTCTAGAGACTTATTCATCATGAAAGAAAACAAGACAGTCGATCGATTGATTACTTGCGCAAGGGAGGCCTCGTTGGTATCTTAGCTCATCACGAATGACCCCGACGATGGCCTCCTCCTGCTGCCTTTTATTGAGAGACAGTTCACACAGCAAACTTCTGTATGTAAGTAAGAGTGTGTGTGTGTGCGCGCGCGCGTGCGCGCGCTTTGGGGGTGCGTTTGTGTGACCTCCTGATGACCAAAAGGGTCATAAAAGCAGGAAGCTTACAACACAACAGATCTTTCAGATAGGATGTATCTACAATAAAACCTCCCCCAACACAAAGTGGTTAGAGGTGCTCAGGATCAAAGGAATGGCTTTGATCTTACTGCTTGAACTAAGACTGTACAAATTTAAGAAACACAATGGCAACATTCAACAATTAGACCTAACAATTTCCTCTCCAGCTTACGAGTTATCTGCTTTAGGCTACGTGTTTGAGAATTATACCACGGAGTCAGGTACTTCTGATTTGAGGCCTTAGTTTTCACAGGAGCTACAGTATCCAGAGTCGTACGTAGTGAGGAGGTAACATTATTAACAAGATGATCGACCTCTGTTGGAGTAGCGTTCAGATAGCTGCTCTGCTCTATGTTGGTACAGGGCATTGAAGATGATAACAGTGGGTGGATTATATTCTTAAACTTAGTTACAGCACTTTCAGAAAGACATCTACTGGGATAAAGTCTACTCTCCACTGCTGTGTAATCAATTATTGTAAATGTAAATGTTATCAGGAAATGATCAGACAGCAGAGGGTTTTCAGGAAACACTGTTAAATGTTCAGTTTCTATGCCATATGTTAAAACAAGATCTAGAGTGTGATTAAAGTGGTGGGTGGGTTCTTTTACATTTTGAGAGAAGCCAATTGAGTCTAATAACAGATTAAATGCCATGTTGAGGCTGTCATTTTTAGCATCTACATGGATGTTAAAATCACCCACAATAATGATTTTATCTGAGCTGAGCACTAAATCAGATAAAAAGTCTGAGAAATCAGAGAGAAACTCTGTGTAAGGCCCAGGTGGACGATAGATGATAACAAGTAAGACTGGTTTCTGAGTTTTACAGCTGGGGTGGACGAGGCTAAGCATCAGGCTTTCAAATGAATTAAAAGTCTGTCTGGGTCTTTCGTTGATTAATAGGCTGGTGTGGGAGATTCCTGCCAATCACTTTAGTTTGGTCCAAATTCTGTGCCAAAGTGAGACTAAACTGGTCCTGAAAACAGTACCAACAAAAACCCCCAAATACCCCCCCCCCCCCCCCCCCAAAAAACAACAACCAAAAAAACAGAACCCTGGAGTCAGCCTGGGAATACAAACAGAGGGCTGGTGTGGCCAAAACAGGCTCCAAAACAAGATGTGAAACCAGGCCCCGACCATCCCAAAGTTCCACAGCAGTCTGAAGGAATCTGAAAACAGGATAAAGCGGATAATCCAAAACAGCTGTGAAATCTGAACCCTGAATCAGTCTGTAATTAGATACAGAGAGAAAACACTGAGTCTGGTAAGCTGGTGCAAAAGCGGATGTAAAATCTGGACTCGCACCAGCCTTCAACACTTCCTAATAGAATTTAAAACCAGAACACTGATCTACACTCAGTGCGGTTTCACCGTCCTGCATAGTGTCTGTTTGCACAGGTCGTATGTTTCACAGAGAGGAGGATTATGGGTCTTCAGCCATCAAGTTCATTGCCAAAACTGACCCCTGTCTTCTCCTGGGCTAAAGGGCCAAAGGCAGCATAGCACCACCATCAGTCTGGAATCTGCAGCAGGTTCTCCAGGACGCTTCAAGACCGGAAACCAAACCCATGACGCAGCTCGCTGTGTGTTTACAGCGTTCACTCTGCTGCTAAAAACCAGAAACCTTCAACAAGCAGCGACATGTCGCTCTTCCTCTGACACATGTGCTGGACCCAGAACCGGCTTTGAATAACTGACAGGCACTCCCAGCTCACACTAAACACTCGCGTAAATCGAATAAAAACAGAATTATGTTTGCTGATTGAAAATAAGAAAACATGAACACAAACTGTGAGTCACGGGACATTTACGAGTCGACTCTGATCTGTGTTACACACAAAGCCTGACTCAAAGCCGTAAAGCTTGCTGGTTAACCTTTAGCTGCTTTTACCTGCTGGTTCTGGTTTGTGTGTCTGACTTAGTGTATTTCCAGCAGTTGCTGTTTTCTGATGAACAGTGTCGCACGCAACAGATCCACTCAGAGCAGAGCTCTTTCCAATAAAGATCTCTGGAAAAATGAAAACTTCCTGGTAAAAATAGGTGTGTGTTTTTGACTTGCAAATGAGGAACGGTGCTGCATGCAGGACGTCAGCACAGCAGCAACCACCAGCTTCCTCCACCGCCCTCCCTCTCTCTGTGTGGCCTGGCCTTCCTCATATAAACTGTGCAGAAGGAAGTCATAAAGGGTTTCTCACAGATTCACCGTGAAGACGCGCAGACAGGACAGTGCTGCAGGTAAGTCTGCTGCTTCTACCCCACCTCACCTGTATGCTTACATGTCACATGTCTGGCCTTTAAATGCTGTGATTAGCATATTCACACAGAAACACTGACACCGCCGCTGTTGGTATTAGTGTGTCTGCTCACAGATCTGAAAGTGTGAAAGTAGTGAATAAAGGAAAATGTTTTCTGGTTTTGGGATGAGAATGTAGAGATGGGAGCTTCTCCTCCTGCGGTTTCACTGCTCGCAGCGCGTACAGGCTTGTGTATCTTTGGCTCACAGGTGGCATCTTTCATGTGGTTCAGTGGTTCCCGGCCTATCGACCCAGCGCTGCAGGCTGCACAGAGGTGCAAACATCCAAAGAACGTCTGCTTTCCTCTGCTGTCCATCATTACTGAGAACCATGGATGGGAGTGATTTAGCTGTGAGGTTCCAATGATAGTTAACTGTTATTGGCTGCGTTTGTGTGCCGGCAGCACAGAGTCAGTGGTTAGTGCTGTCGCCTCACAGTAAGAATGTGTTCCTGTGTAGGTGGTCTCTCCGTGGCTGTGAGGGTCCCATCAGGGCTCTCTGGCGCCCCCCTCCCCGGTCCGGAGACAGGTGTGCTGGAGTAAGTGGGTGCGAGGCAGAGGAAGCGCCGCGTGGATGTGATTTGTACCCAACATGCTGTTTGCACTCAGAAACGGCACTGAAAGTTGCTAATGCAGCGGACTGCACCGCAGCTCTTCGATGATGAGGCCAGTTGATGTGACTTTGTGGCAGACTTAAGTGCAACAACATGAACCGCTGGGACGTCTTGTAGTTGGTTATTTTCGTGGTCAAACATTTGTCCCTCAGGTTTTTCCTCCTTGTTGTTATTCCCTCACGTCCATGCCAACGGTCTGATCTCCCTCTGGGAATGTGCTGACATCCTTATACTGATGCTGTGATGAATACTTCTAATACATCTCTCGTGAGGTGCAGACGGATTCACGCAGGTACGGCGTAGATTCCTGCAGAAGCACAAATCCTCATTGTTGACCACACAGAGACACCACAGTGATGTTTGAGCACAGGTTTAGTTTTCAGTCACATGTCAGTGAGTCTTCTGGGAGATATTACTGGTGGTGACGCAGTGTTGTGATGAGGCTTCCTCAAAGAAAATAGACCCTCTCTGAGTGTGGAACTTTAAAAAAAAATGTTTTCTTTGCCAATAAAAAAATTCTCATGAAGTTTCGATTATCGGTGGCTGCTGTTTCTCTTTAACTGGGTCGCACTGTGGCAACTAAGCCGCTGTGACCACAAGCTGCAGCTTCGCAGTGCTGATGTAACAGAGCAGACGAGAGCGCTGAGCTGATTGGTCAGGAGAAAAACACCAGAGCTGGAAATATCTGCAGTCACAATCACAAACAGATCGAGGTTTCATTTGCTTTAAATCCACTGTTCAAATGAAAACGTCAGCGTGGAGGGACAAACAGGGCGAGTCCTGCATGTTTGCCAACAGCTGCGTGCCTCGTCACATGACCACACATACCTGAACTGGAAACACCTGTAAGGAAAACAACAGCAGCCCTACCCCATCGCGTCTGCTGTTTCAGCCTCAGTTTATAAGTCCTGCAGGGACACTTGTGCGATTAGAAACAGGAAATGGCGTCGACCTGTTGCACAAACACGACACCCAAACTGAGCGTATCGACCCTCAGGGCCGCGCACAGGAACGAAACCCCTCGTTTAACAGAACGGTGAAGCCAGAACGATAAACAGGCCGACAGCACGAAGCCGACATCTACAACGCCATCCGTGAGTGAGGCCAACGCTTCGGTCAGAGCGCAGACTAAATGTAAACTTATCGAGTTACGTGCACTTGATGAACATGTGGAACGTGGAACATCCTCAAAAAACCCACTGTGGAAGAAAGAGTGTGGACAGTGAGCGACGAAAATGAAGAAACTGATAAATACTTTGAGAGCAGCGTGCAGTCGTGTCAGAGGTCAGACTAGCTTATTTCACTGTTGCCGCTGTATTCAGCGCATTTGCTGCCAAATGCAGTGATCTGATTGGTCAGATCTGTTTGTTCGTCTCTGAAAAATCAAGTTTGGTTTCACGTTCTTCCTGCAAAATTATGCGGTCGGCGTGAACGGCCGCATCAACAACAACTGAGCGTGAAATATATTTTTAATGCGTGAAACAGTGGCACAGATTTCGAGTGTGTGAAGGTCTGCAGAGTTTCAAAGGTGATGTGGGCCTGCTGCTCTCAGTCACACGGGAGTGAAACCAAACCTCAGCATCAGCTCAAAAACAAAAGCTCAGGGAGGGAGGGAGACCTCTGTGGAGAAATTATAGACTAAAACAACAATGATAATAATAATAATAATAATAATAATGATGATAATAATAATGATAATAATGATGATAATAATGCCCGGCTGCCTGTTGCCGTGGTGTTTGCTCTGCAGTGCAGCCTTCACAGGTTCACATCAGACTTGTGTGTCGTGGTCCTGAGTGTTCTGACTCAGTGTTTATGGTTTGCGGTTAATTTATTTTCTCTTTTATTCTTTTTCATGGTTTTGGTTCTGCTTGTGTTAGAGTCTTAGTTCCTAGGATTTAGGTTTCTGTTGCTTTGCCTTCCCCGTGTCCCTCGTAGAGTCACTCTGCCTCCTCAGTCAGTCGTGTCTCAGGGCTCGTCTGTCTTTGGTAGCCTCGTGTCTCATCTCAGTGTATCTAGTTTTGCTTCCCCTTGCCTCATTATGTGTGATTAGTCCCAGCTGTGTTTCCCTCCTGTTTCCTGTTCCCTCCTCACTACCTTGTGTATTAAAGCTCTGTGTTCTCCTTTGTCGTGTCGTACGTCTCTTCAGTGCTGTGTGTTCCTCATTTCCTGAGGCCTTGGTTTACTAGCTTCTAGTTATTATGGTTTGTTTCTTGTTTCCTGTATTCAAGTCTTTCACAGCACAGTGAAAGCTCCTTTAGTTCCTCCCTCTGTGTCCTGCGAGTCCTGCATTTGGGTCCAATCTCCTGCCTGCCACACAGCAAATGTGACTGTGTGTGGTTTAGGATTCAGAGCTGTGGTGAAGGTGCCAGAAGAAGCAGGCAGAGCGGGACTTCCTCTGGCCCCACGGCAGCCCCCGGGCTTTACCCTGACATATGTTGGTCCTGGTTTATCGGGCCGGGGCTTTGCAGAGGTAACGACCTGTAAGGACAGATGATGGAACCTGTGAAGGAGGAGGCCTTGGTTACGATGCTGTCAGTGATCGGGGTCAGGCTATGAAGATGAGCCGGCTTCTGTTTAGGTTCACGAAACTTCCCACACCCCCGCCCGTCATCGTGTGAATGCAGTGATCTTTCTGCTTTACATCAGTGATGCTCTGCTGCAGTAACAACAACACCATTAAAAAAGTGGAACAGATGAAACAAACACTGTGCAATAAAAACACCGACGGGTGCTGATCTGAGGTCAGATAAGCTCACGATAGTAAGTAGGTTAACACAGGCTAGCAGGATCCTTCCTGCGTCTCTGACCTGTGAAGATGTCACACAGGGTCGATGAAAAGATAAGAGCGATCGGTTCTGTGAGATCACATATCGTCGTATCGATGAGGAGATCAGACCGACAGGAGTCCTCCTCCTCTGGGAGGAAAGTCTGAGCCGCTGTGATCGTCAGGAGGAGACGCACTGCTCTGTGAGAGGCAAAGATGATTTAATAATCATCATTACTCCACATGTTTCTGACTCTAACAGAGACGAGTGTCAGTAATGCAGCTGCTGCTGTAACCTGTCCTGTTGCTGCACAGCTACGAGGCCATGTTTGCAGTGACAGACCCACCTGTCGGGTAAATCTGTGTCACTGTACAGGTGTGTGTAAACCCCACACACCTTCAGGCGGTGAGGAACACTAAACGTGAATCTGTTGCTCGCAGCTCAGGAAGCTCCTTGTTCATATTCATGTTATGAATCAGGTGTACAACGCAGCCGCCAACACATCTCACAGAAGAGATGACAAATTACACAGAAGGAAACAAATCTGTGGTTCTGGAAACACGTCCACTCTGCGTTTACCACGAGATTTATGACCCACATCAATGATATTTACAAGATTTTCTAAAATGAGTTTTATTCGCTGATGATGTGAATGTTTTGGGCTGTGGTGAGAATCTCCACAGGATTTAAAATAAATGGTTTGATATAAATAAATATGATGCTAAATTTGTCAGTATTTGGTAACAGTAAGGTATAAAAATCAGATTCAGGTCAAACAGAAATGTTACATTAGTCATATTCTAAATAAACTTTCCAAAATCACCTCAGTGACCTTTTAGAGGTGAAAAGCGTGCCGCTGATGTGTGACGCAGGAGTGTAAGGGGGACATTACACTAAAGATGTGCGACGTTCAGACGACCACAGGACGTTTCTCCACATCCACACAGTGCGTGGCGTAGAGTCGCCGCCCCATCATAGCCTCATTCTTCCTAATCACAGGTGCGGTCAGTTCAGATTATCACTATGAAGCACAAAAAATAAGACCTGCTTTTTCTTGGTGTTAAATATCGACATAATTATGTGTAAATGTTAGAAAAAGCGTGTGCGGGCACGTTAATGAAGCTCGTCCTAAATATGGAGTGTGTCTGAGCTCCATGTAAAGGTGATATTGTCCTGTGTGAATATTGTTTAAATGATTAAATATCATTAAAGGAAGTCAGTCTGAGCTTCTCTTTACCTGTTCAGTGTATCTATACTTCGATTTTCTCTTTATCAGTTTTCTGTTTATGGTGTGATTTATATTTACATGTTTGAAACAAAACGCTGAATCTGGTCTGGATGGAGATCTGTATCAGTAAAATCCCAGTTACCGTTGCCTCTGTCTGCTCTTCTATTTTAACAAACAGCTTGAAGAATGAGCTGTTTCTAAATCATCCGTTTCTTCGGCGTCTGTGATGTTCGCCGCCTTTCACCACAAGTTTTTGTTTTGTTTATTGCTAAAGGCTCCCTCTTATTTAGCATCACATTTGTTTAGGTGCCGTGAGAGCAGCGGCCTCCTGAAAAAGGCATGATTGGTAACCATGTGTTGTACCACTTCCCTTTTCGCCTTCAGCAGTTCCTGTGGTGACCGTCTCTGTTTTAACCGCCGTCTAACCCGGGTTGGTCTTTCCAGACCCGGAAACATGGCAGCTTCGTCCTTCAACCAGTCCAGAAGCAACAGTAACTCCAGCTGTTATGAAGACATCCAGGACACTTCAGCCCACATCTTCTTCATGGTGATCTACACCCTGGTGTTTCTAGTGAGTCGCTGTCCTCTCTGTCTTCATGATGTGGCAGCAAATAACTATTAAACTTTGACTAAATGATGCAAACCTCCTTCCTGTCCCTCCTGTGTCTGCAGGTCGGTTTGTTCCTCAACGGTTTCACCCTGAACGTTTACTTCTTCAGGGGTCAGCGCCACGCGTCCAGCGTCACCATCTTCCTGAAGAACCTGGCAGCGGCCGACTTCCTCATCAGCCTCTGCCTCCCTTTGCGAATTATGAAGTATGCCAACATTAAATCTGAGATCATCCGCAAGGTCTACTGCAACTTCGGCGCCTCCGCCTTCTACCTGAACATGTACGCCAGCATCACGTTCATGGGCTTCATCGCCGCTAACAGGTGGGAACGTAATCAGGACACCTGCACAAAACTGAGGCAAAAATACAAAAGCAGGGAAAAAACAGGCGTTAGAGAGAAGAGAGGACTGTAAATAATCAGGGAACTGATTACAAGATGAGACACAGCAGGGAACAGAGGACAGGTGGAGACAATCACAAAGGACAGAAAGAAAACTAGACCAGAAGAATAAACTTCAACAGCAGACAGACAAATAAGACTGAGGCCTACAGGGAACAGAGAGGGAACTAAAACAGGTGCCAAAACTCAAAAAACCAAAGAATCAAAAACACACCTGAGAAAAATACAGCTGATACAAAAATACGCTGAAGCTGTAGCAAGTTTGTTTCTGCTGCAAACATTTTCAGCGTATTTACAGTGGATGGGATGTGGGTTCTTATCTTGTGGTAGATGATTGTCTTCACTCTGTATCAAATTAAATTTCAAGGAAATCGAATGTGGTTACGTTTGTCTGGCGTTTATTCGGGTCGTGACACCGAGCCGAACGCCACCTGCATACATGATGGACTTTTTTTTTCAAAACCATAAACAGTCCACGATGTGCGTCATGGCGATTAGCGCCATTGCCTGGTAACTAGGTCACTGAATTTTCAACCGTTTAAAATTCCAGAAGGTGAGCAGTGAATGACTTTTTATTAAGTCTGTTATGTGGCTCTACAGTTCATCTGGCTTCTCAGCTAAACAGGAGAAAATTACACGTACAGATGTAGACATGAGCCTGATCCTAGCAGCTGTCAGTGTGACGCTGCGTGTTGTCTCTGCAGCTGCAGAGAGGTATCAGCATGATACCGTCATACTTGTTTAAAAAGCAAAGGATGTGGTGTTGATGCTACTTCTGCCTCAGTGGTCAGAGCTGAAGCAGCAGAATGAAATCGACAGCGCAGTTCATCACTGACTCAGCACATTTGCACATATTACACACACACGCACACATCAAGAGGATCATTTAAGAAGTGAAACACCAACATCAATGCATTTGCATTTAACATTTGTGAACGGTCAACTTTGCTTAAACCGCTGTGGTGCATCTCCACTCGATCTCGGCTGTTACTGCTGGACCTGAAAAAATTTAGACCCAATCTGAGACAGACCAATGGAAAACCCCAAACCCAGGGAGAGCAGGAACAGCCAAATTACCGTATTTTTCGGAGCATAAGGCGCATTCAGCGAAACAAAACAGTCAGATAAGTCAAACTTTATTCAACTCATTCTTCTTGCTTCCTCCACTTCTGTACCATTGATTCATTAATGTTGAATTCTCTGGCAGCTGCTCTATTCCCATGTTGCTGCAGTATATTAATGACTAACCTGGTATTGTGGATGGATTATCTCAGTTGTTCTCCTGACTGAAGTTTGGTCCGTTTACAGCATCCTGCCATGCGATTGCATTTGTCCCTAACCATCGGGAACCCTCACGTTAACTTTTATCGAGTGGAAAAAAGTTAGCGTTCATCCTCCAGCTTCACTGTGTTTATGTTATGCTAACATAGCTGTGTCGCTAGCGATCACGTAGCACATCATTATATAGCAGCTAGCCCAACTTCAGTAACCCTACAAACGTCACTGCTGTTTAGTTTTCTGTCTTCATTTATGTTGGAAGTGATAGCAGAGCTGTACGTTTGAATTGTTCAGAAATCTCTCAGTCAGAACATGCTATATCATGTTTAGGTGGAAGCTAGCGAGCTAACTTCCTGCTAACTTCTAACTCTGTTAAATGTAATAAATTCTCTTTTCATGGATGCCTGGATGTTAAATTTAATAGTTACACCTGTTAAAGCAGAAACACTGATCATTTTATCAAAGATGAAAGAATTTAGACAGTTTGTAACTCTCAGTGATGTCGCAGTGTTCGTTTGACTTTGGGACCTGAAGGTGACGGAGTTTAGGACCCAGATGACTCCGCGAGGCTCCTGACTACGGTAGCCGTAATGCTCCGACAATCCATCAAGCGGTGCGGCTTCGTAGCTTAGCAAAGTCGTTCTAAAACATTTTTGACAGTTTTTTGAGCGCCGTGTACCACATAAAATTGGTTCGAGGTCAGTAAGCACAACTAGAATTCATACATAAGGCGCACTGTCGATTTTTCAGAAAATTAAAGCATTTTAAGTGCACCTTATAGTGCTGAAAATACAGTAGATCATATATTCACACCCTACCTGACCTGATTATTTCCAGCAGACTTCAGACCCTGTCAGACTCAGTGGACCCATACAGCGCTGTATCCGTGTCACAGTGAGTTTAATAAGAAGCGTCTCCAGTTCGAATCACACAGATCCGGATCTGGCAACAGTGCAGGTCCAAACAACTGTGAACAAAATTTAGGGAACAAACTAGAGTCCAGTTATCAGTCTACTTCGAAATGGCAGTCATCAGTCATGTCCCTGTGAATAAAGGGTTTACTGTCATCAATGAAATGCTCCCTGTCCTCCCTGAAGAGGAAGTCTCTGTGCGTAAAGGTTATCGGTTAAAGCTTTTCTTTGGGCCACAATCGTCCAACAGTCAGTGGGCGCAGACATGGTGGAAAGTGCAGGATGGAGAACATGGGTCCACACTGGATGAACATTCTTAATCTTTGATTTTCAGGAGGTGAAAGGGTTGGTTTGACTCACACACTGATAGCTCTCTCCTCCCTGCAGGTACCTGAAGATCGTCCACCCTTTGGGAAATCACATGCTGCAGACAGTACGAGGTGCTAAGATAATATCCATTGTAACCTGGGTCTTCCTCATCACTGTGACGAGCTCCTACATCCTGGTCTCTCTTATAACAGAAAACTCGGTATTTGAAACACTAACAAAAGTGAGCTGTGATGAGATGCACAGTAAAGAGCTCAGCGTGCTTTACAAAATCATCCACGTCTTCTCGGCCACCATCTTCGTGACCGTCCTCGTCTGCCTGGTTGTCTTCTACTACAAAACCTCTCGCAAGCTTTCAGTGGCGCAGGAGAAGCAGCCTGCATCTACTGGGTCCAAGAAGCTCGCCAGATCGCGCAGAAACATGCTGGTGCTGGTCAGCGTCTTCTGCGTCTGCTTTGTCCCCTACCACCTGGTTCGCCTTCCTTACGCCTACACATCCAAGACCAACAACTGTTCGTGGAGACAGGTGTTCTTCTACGTGAAGGAAATGGCGGTCTTTGTGTCCGTTCTCAATGTTTGTCTGGACCCGCTCATCTACTTCATCTTCTGCAAGGCCTTCCGGGCCAGGTTGAGCCTCAGGAACATGCAAACCACTACAGAGGTGTCAACGGTCGCAGCGAACGGAGAGAGGAGGAGCAGCGATACGCAGAGCTCCATCAAAAGGAAGCTATCGCTCACCCCAACGACAAGGACCAGCGTGCTGTAGCTTTAAGCTAACACACGAACAACTGTGATGAATGTGAGCTTTAAAAACTGCGACTATATGCCAAAGCTGCGACTATATGCCAAAGCTGCCTGCTGGGACCAGCCATTTCAGGATGCTGGGTGGTACCACGTCGGGCTTTTCAAAGACCTACACTGAAATGTTTCTGTTTGCTATCAAACAGTCAAAGGCCTAAATATTAAGAAAAGTCATGTCAGTACACTGAAGTATTTTTTTTGTAGATGCAGAATTTCATCACTTAGTAACTATTTATCATCTATCTTCTGTTTTAAGTCTGTGACTGTAAAAAATCCCTGATGGCCGGCTAAACTACAAGCCAACATATCTCAACATATCTCAGAGGTTTTGACATTTTATCACCTCTTCCTGCACTGATGTACCTTTAAAACGTCCGAATCAGCCTCTTTTCAAACTCATTTACAGGAAGCAGTCCGATTTGGTCTCAGGTGAACTGGACCAGTAAAACCACTGCATAAAAACCTATGTGTTTGAAAAAGTGTAAATATGTACATTCTGTTATTGTTCACTTAAACCAGAGCCACAATCTGTATGTAAACGACTCTGTATATAAATAAATGTAATACATTTATCACACTGAAATAGGGCTTTGTTCCTAAGCATCACACAGTACAAGTCCCTCCAAAAAGTCAGTTTCAGGCAGGCGCCAGCTTTCATATAACCAACTGACGCGACCACAGACGCAGGCAGAGGAACAATGACTCACTGCATCGAGAGGGGTTTTTCTACAAACATCTTTGGAAAACCTCGGCCTCTTTATCACGAGGAAAAGGTTTGAATTTTGACTTGCAAATGAACAAATATGGCACTTCAACACACGCACAGGCTTTTTCTGCAACTCTTCTTCCTCCCACGCCCTTCCTCCATGTGTCATCACACCTTTCTGACATAAACCTGGGCCAAAGGACATCACAGACAGGCGAAGGTCACTGCACTCTGTACACCTACTACACCAACAATACTATGCAGATCTCTTATATTTCTCTGCTACAAATACTGTAAATAAGTCCTGTATGCACTTAGATATGAGCTAATGTAAATGAAAGATTAGTATTCTCCTAAAAGGTGTGAATTAAAAAGTCTGTTTACTTAAGTGAAAGTGATCAATACAACAATGAAAAAGAGATTAATTATGAGTTTAAGTGTATTCAAAGTGCACACAGATGCTCTGTTTCACTCTTCTTGCTTGGTGTTCTCTCTCTGCGGTAGAGCATCACTTCCTGTTCCTGTTCCAACACACAGTGATGTTTTTGTGTAGCTTATCTGTGTAGCCAATTTCATTAAAATTTATAGAGAACTTCTTATTTCATAGTGTCACCTTCACGTGCTTCATCCAAAGCACGCTCTCTGTGTACGGAGGAAACTTGTTAGGAGAGACGGCATCCATCCCACTTTGGGAGATGATTATGAGTCTCTCTATCCACAGCGTCTTTACCCGTGGATAGAGAGACTTTCAGCTGTACGGCGCACTGTGATGACCTGCATGATAAGATCAGCGAGCTCTGCAGCTTTATGAAAATACCCCAGCGCCATGCTTCTGTTCTGGTTTTCATCTATCATCTGTCTCCTCGACACACAGCACAGAGCACGTTACACTGCACAAACAGTCCCAGTTTAAACACCGGGAGGAACCAAAATCCACCAGCTCCATGAGCACAGAGCGATCCCACACAGATGCTCTCGGGAGGAGCCCAGCCGACCCTAACTGTGCGTTCATGTTTCTTATGCTTTGTGTTTCAGTTTGAAGTCGGGCTTGTTTATAAAACCGATTGCTCATAGGTATGAATGTGAGTGTGAACGGTCGTCTGTCTGTCTGTGGTGACCTGTGGTAGCTGAGATAGGCTCCAGCCCCCCGTGACCCTGATAAGGATAAGTAGAAGAGGATGGATGGAAGCTCTTACTTATATCTCATTATGATTAACAGAAGACGAATGCAGGAAATAACACACACTGACCCTGTCTGTTGAAATGAAATACCTGACAGGGCCAAGCTGTGGTGCTTCACAAGGTTAGAAATCCAGACTAAAGCCAGACTAGTCTGAGGACACAAGAACAGCAGAGAGGAGATTCAACTGACCTGTTGGTTAAAATAACCGATTCAGCAAACTGCAGTTTTCTTAAAGTACAATAACATCTTTGACCTAAAATTGTTGTGTATTTGCAGTCATTCCAGCACTGATGTGAAGCACTGCAGGATGTTACCAAAAGTATTCACTCGTCTGCCTTCACACACACGGCCCTCATCCCACTCTTCATCCACAGGGTTTAACGTGACGTCGGCCTTTTGCCACAAAGTTTCGGGCTGTTTCTGGGACTTTTTGATCATCCTTCCAGAGCAGACACTGAAGTTGGAGGAGAAGGCCTGGCTCGCAGTCTCCGCTCGAATTCATCCCAAAGCTGTTGTGTCGGGATGAGGAACCGCCAAACCAGACTCATCCATTGGATAGCCAGACGGAGAAGCGTGATTGGTCACTCTCAGATTTTACGTGACCTGCCGCTTCATGGCTGAGCTGCTGTCTCTTCATCGTCGCTTCGACTTTGCTGTAATCCCACTAACAGCTGACTGTGGAATATTTAGTAGTGAGGAGATTTCTGCTGTGACACGCTGGGGTTCACTGAGCTCCTGAGAGCCTTTCACAGATGTTTGTAGAGCAGTCTGCAGGTGCTGGTTTTATACACCTGGACATGGAAGTGACCGGAACACCTGAACTCACCTTGCAGCACTTTCATAGTGAAACCTTTGTGAGAGTATGAAAGCGACTGGTTGTTGTTGTTGTCGTCTCAGAGGTGTTAAAGAAGTGGATTTATAGGTGAAATGATGTGAGGGGAGTTTGGTGGGACTTTTCTCACTAAAGGGAAGTGACAGTGTTTCATTTCCCCTTCTGGTAACCTCCACCACACGACTGACAGAGGCTGAAAGCTGCAGCAATAGACAGCATAACGGGGAAGTTTGGCTCTTTCTATATTGTAAATCCCCAAATTAACAGAGCTCAAAAGGACAAAGACACCGCGCTGGAAGCAGAGATGCATCATAACTTCTGAGAGTTCAGGAACTTAACAGTGAAAATCTTCAAACTTTGTCCAGTTTGTCCGACCTCGACATCGATGTTTGGATTACAGTTACATCAAACAGCTTTCAAAGGCATCTCAGACGCTTGCTATGATATTTTTATCATACCTGATAGTTCTTTTTTCATAGTAGTGATGAAAAAAGAACTTTAAAATAATGAGCTTGCAGGTTTTACTCTGCTTTATCTCAGAAATCTCTCTCTGCTTTTCGGACACATTCAGGATCATCATCACTTTGGTCGTGCAGGGAATGAGTCACCATTCAGACCTTTCACAGTGAGCAGAGCATCACTCCACCTTCTGTCTCTGCTCACCTCCTCGTGCATGGAGGTGAACACCAACAACCTTACCAACTACGAGCTAACGGCCACACAACAGGCAGAATATTGCAGCTAACATGTACGACAGCGGTGCCCAGCAAAGGAAACGAAGCTTCTCTGTCAGCGTGTCAGTGATGCGGGTGTAAAATCGCAGCATGTCATGTTTAACCCAGCCGGGGACAGAGGCTCTACTTTTTTATTTTGGCCTCCTCTCAGGCTCGGGGGTCATAATCACGCTTCACTTCAACTCAGTGCAGAAAACTTGCTGCCCTGAAGTTTCCTGCTGCTGACCAATCATCTGGAGCTCAACAAATAGTTTTGGTGACATTTAGGAGACATGCAGGAAAACAGCTGCCTGATGATTTTTATTTCCCTAGAATTCAGTTTTTAACCTCACTGCAGACTCCTTGGTGTGTTTTTGCTTTTTGCTCATGTCGTCTTCTTTTGTTTGCGTGACGTGGAGACACGCAGCATTAAGTTTAGCTCCTGTAGAACAAACTCAGTGTCACCGCAGTAGACGATGTAGTCGCAACCTTTACTGGCTTGTGGTCGTCAGCACCAGTTTTCCAGGATTCACTCAGACCAGCTGGGAGGACACACATGGGTTCGATTCCAGGAGCCTTTTTTAGATCTAAAGTCTGAGTCTGACAGACGCCTCACTGATGTGACATCATCGTGGGGATTTAGGACGCTGCTGGTTTTTGACCTGGTCTGTCTCTGGGTCAAGCACGCTGAAGCAGGTGCAAACAGGAAGTCAGCAAACAGCATGTATCTGAGTATTAAAGTCACACGGTGGGTTTCCTGCTGTTGTACAGCCAGCAGTACGCTCTGACCGATGAGGACTAAATAAGGACTGATGTGAAACGATTGAGCTGAGCGTCATCATTCTGTTAAAACTGTGTCAGGTTCCCTGAGCTGCGCTCGCCGCCTGGCATCAGTAACAAACAGGAAGTCTTAATGTGCAGCATGGGCACACCGGCCTGCAGCCACTTCTGACTTTGGTTAATGAATTGATCCCAGAGTGAGATTCGTGTTTCACATTTGCGCAGGCAGACTCTTCCTCCTTTGTCACTTTTGTTTTTGGAGAGTCTGTTGGTACACGCCTCAGGCATGCAGCAGAACACCCAGCTCATGCAGGGTGAGGTGAGCTGGGGATTTTTCTGGCTGGTTGCTATGGTGAATGATAATATCAGTGATGCTGGAGTCATCACATGGGGAGTTAATTCATGGTAAACACACATTGTGTTTACACACTCAAAAGTCTGCTGATAAACTTTTTCAAGTGCCAGAAAACCTTCCATGCTCAGGCGCAGGTATGCAGCTGTTTTATTTCTGAACTCCAAAAAATAACTTCTCTCCGTCTCGCACCAACTCGTGGTCCACATATCTGTGGCCCTCACAGCGACTCAGAACAGACTGCAGGCACAAACACTCCGATCCTGACGCAGACCTGATTTCACAAAGGCGGGGGCCGAGTCCACTCAGGAGCAGAGTCGGAGACTTTAATGATTCTGCTGGAAACTACAGCTCCCTGTCTGCATGTGCAGCCAGCCTCATCCTCTGCTTTGGGTTGTGATGTTCATGCTGGTGAAACAGAGTCTGTAAGATTTGTAATTTAGCTTTAAAACCAGGATGTTTCTGGTTTTTCTAACGTGCTGAAGACTTTGCTCAGCTGCTGTGTTCTGCTGGTCAGTCAGGTTTGGTCACCTTGTTGTTGCTGAACAGACTCCGGGTCATGTGTGAGTAAATCACACGTTCTGGTTCTCGTGTGGTTCTCAGTCAAACCTCAGGTTCAGGTATTGAGAGTTCACTGATGATCAGTATCAGCACTGCAGACGGCGCACAAAGCAGACCTGCTGTCTCTAATCAGCATCTCTACACTTCCCATTTAACCTTCCTGCAGCGTTGGCTCGTTGTGTCACAGCGAGTCATGTGATCCACTTTCACGCAGTCCGGCGCATTAAACCTTCCCCACTGAGTCACCACACTCTCATCAGAGCTACATGCTGCTTTGAGACTCACCTGCATGCCAAACCCCTGCACAGCAGCCCTGCTCGGTTATCCCGAGCACACGGCGCCATCTAGCGACTTCTTTGAGAGGTGCGCTGGCAAAGCAAAACAATCATTAAATTAATGTTTCATTAATTATTTAATTCAGCTAAAGACAAAAATAATGCTGGATTTATTACTTTGAAATATGTTAAAATTTGTTCTCAGTTTACTTTGTGGTGACTTTATTTTTGGGTTATTTACAAGTTTGATTTGTAGGTTAATAATTGCTTAATTTTTGTTTTGTTGTTTATCTTTGAAAGTCAGACAGGAAGAGTATAGGACCAGCATGCACCGGGGTGGGCCCGTGGATTTGCACCAGAGCAGGAGAAGCAAGAAACAACAAACACTGATCTTTTGTTTGTTGGATAAATAAAACGTAAAGAAGTTTTGGACATTGGACTTGTTTCTCAGCAGAGAGCAGCAGCGGCTTGATTTTCAATGGTTGGACAAACAATGGAAAATAGTTTTTAGCCAACGTGATGAAGGTGAATGAAGTTGCATCTATGACTTTATTACTGATGCCCGTCAGGGAAACACAAAGACTGTAGAGCCGCTGTTTTCATCATCCACACGTTTCCATGTGTGTCGCAGTTTTTCAGTTTCAAAGGGACATGAGCGGTACATCCCTGCGTCCTCCCAGCCTCTCGGTGTCCGTGAATCAAACAGCGGCACTGCGGTAACTCCGTCTGACTTTGTTACCTGAAGTGGATAAATGATAGTATCATAGAAACACCCACGTGAGCTGTGTCCTCGGAAATCTGGGCTGGTGTGGACTCTCCAAGGACAAACTGGTAAGAACTGTTCCCCACCGCACTGAAATAAACAGGCTGTATCATAAACTATGATATAAGTGTGGCGGTGCTGTTAACATGTTTAGTTATAACGGACACTTTCCTGCCTTTAGTCGCGTTGATGGGCGGGGTTAGTTTTCTGTCTGCGACGTGTTTCACTAACAGTTAAACGCAACATGACCGAAAAACACACAAATCAGACGTTACTTAGTTTTTCTTTATGTTAGTAATTCTAACAGACAGCTGGTGCTTAGAAAACAGTTGAATAAATATTAAAAACAGATGATGTCATCATTTCTGGACGGGGTCAGCTGGTTCAGACGTGGAAACGCGCCTTCTCTTTCCTCCTTGTGTAAAATGATTTTTAATGCTAGTTTTAATTTAACACCAGATAATAAAGAACAGTGAATGATTCAGTCTAACGTGTGCTCCAGTGAGACATTAAACTAAAGTCACGAAACTTTAACCTGAGCCAAATAAACACTGAATGTCTGATCTGTGGCATCTGTGAGGTTAATTCAAACACACCGTCAGTCTTTTTGCTCCTGACCAATAAAATATTACCTGCTGATGTTCTCCTGCACGAAGCGACCGCAAACAAACGTCACGACGCCGATGTTCACAGGTCAGGAGAATGTCTTGGTCATCTTTCCCTTTGTCCGTTTTATTACTCTGATTTCAGCGCTTTCGCCTCACAGCTGAAGCGAGCTGTCTGTGTTTCACGCACATTTATAACTTTCACTGTTTTTCTTGCACAGAAACGTTTAAACTAAATGGTGATTTTAATTTGTTTTCCATAACAAAGAAAGACGTCTTGCACATGTTGTGACGTCACATCCTGTTAGTAGTCTGCCTGCGTCTTTTCTCTGGACATGAATTTAATTTGAAAATCATCTGAAATGATGGAGCAGCGAGTGTGTTACATTTGTGTAACTGCGCTTCCTCATCTCTGTGCGTGAAGCAGCTGAAAGTTTTTTCCCTGCAAAGAGTTTCTCGGTTCCTTCGCGTTCATCCACACAGCGCACTGTCGCGTGTTTTTGCAGAGATTTTTACAGCGTGGGAAACCGTGCTTCAATTTGCAGATACTTATCACAGCGCGTCCCGCCCTCCTACACATCCGCATCCAGCAGACACTTCCTGCAGGGATGCAGCACAAACCTGCAGCGTAAGAAGTGCAGGCTTGACTGTTTCTACTATTTCTATGGTTTTCTCCTCATCAGAGATCTCACACTGGTTTATCACTCTATCTTCACCTTATCATTCATCATGCTTCCTGTTCTTGGCTGTGCTTACATGTTTTCACTGCCTTTAAGTGTCATCTGCATGCAGGCTCTGCACATGAAAACGAGCCTGCGGGGCTAAATCACGCATCACATCATCCACACGCTCCTGAGATGAATTTGTTTATGTGCTTTTTCCCAGAACAAACACAAGCAGTGCAGCTTTGAGCTGTTGTGTTTACGACACCTGCTGTAGTTGTGCGTATGTTTCTGAGGTTAAGCATTAATCATCACAGTCATGTGTAAACCAGGCTCAGAGGGGAGTTCATGCTTCGCCCTCGGCCTCCCAGCAGGTACGGTATGAAAATCCTACGTTTCCTTCACCTCAGTTTTCAGGAAACTCGACCTCTGACCTTTAAGTCGAGGTCACTGAGATTCAGTCGTGTTCTCGAGTTATCACATTCACAAAGTCGTCCGAGCCGCCCGCCTGTCCACAGGACCCGGTGTGTTTCTAACTGACGTGCTGGTGCCGGGCGCCAGTTTTTCTCTCAGAGCTTCGTTCATCGGGGCTCAGATCCAACGAGGAGCTGAAATGCTCCTCAGAGAAGTTGCTCCGTGTTGACATGACATCATCACACGGCGGCTGTGCTGGGCTGAGCTCCAAGTGTGGGCTCGTGTTAAAGAAAACACAGAGAGCTTGATGAGCTGCAGCGGGTCAGAAGAACCGCAGGTGTGAACTCACCTGTGGACGTCGCTCGCTCTGTGCCGGGACCTGCTGAGGGATTTCTGTCACACAAACACGTCAGATGATGTCTAACCATTTATTTAGATTACATTTAATTATTCTTTTCTTTCACTAAAGCTGAAATTTTCACTGTTAAAGTGACGTCATCTTCCCCTTCCTCTCTTCTGTGGACTTTTGCTTTTTCTCCACTTCTGCTAAAAGCTGATAAGTGCGATCAGCCTCGCCAGATAAACCAGAAGTCGCTAAATTTATCTGTAAAGAATCATTACTCACAACTCAGTTGCTGGAAACGCCTTCAATATGCATATATGTGTGTGTGTGTGTGTGTGTGTGTGTGTGTCAGGGAGGCGGGGCTTGTGGTCACACTGACGACAGCAGCAGCGTGCTGCTAACAGGCAGGAAAACACCTTCCATCTGTCTGCAGCTTCCGCAGCTCCGAGCACATGATCTGCACTGACACACCGAATCAAACACACCCAGAGGACCCGAAGAGAAGCTGGAGGCCCCGCTCAGTCCCTTAGGGATCCAACACGCGGTCTGACAGCCCGGGAGGGGACGAGGCGGGAGGGGACGATTCACTCAGGTTTGTTTTTAAGAGGAAACAAAGCAGCGATCATGACTCTGTGGGAATGTTCTGTCTGTTTCAGGGGAACCATGTGAAATGGATGACCGGCACACTTACACACACAGACACACACTGACACACAGACACACAGACACACACTGTGAAATAATGAACCAACAGAGTTGAGATTTGTGATCTGAGACAGTCATTTTCTTTTCTCTTCCTGCTCCCGTTCTCGGATCTCGTCGTCTCCTTTCAGTAGTTTTCTGTCTGATCATTTCATGTCTCTGTGGTCGCTTTCGTGTCACTCTGGTGGTTTTACATCCTTTCGTGCTGAGCTTGTGTGTCTTTGGGGTTTTTTGATTGATTTAGAACAGGAAATGTCACCTCTGTGACAGTTTGGTAATCTTTTCACAACTTTTACAGCGAGTAGGTTTATTTTCTGACCTCTCCTCAATATTTCATACTGCTGTGTTAAAGGATTACAAATGAAGAACCGAAAGCTGCAGTTCCTCTAACATCCAGCAGGGGCTCGAGCAGTGAGGCGAAACATGTTTACAGCCTGATACAGAAACGGTTGAGCAAATTCCTCACAACAACTGTACGTAACTCACCTGTTTAATTGTATCAAGGCGTAAAGTTTGCATTATTAGGGGCGTGGCCTCTTTGACTGGCAGGTAGCTGTAGCTGTCTGCTAGGCTTCGCCTCGGCTCGTTGGAGTCCCCGAACTGGACCTCTGGACCCCGTTTGTACGTCAAAATCCAAAGTCTACAAACCAGTGTGTAAACACTATGCTGTCCATCTTTTATATACAGGCTGTTCCTTTTTAAGGTTCAGGGGATAAAAACACTGAATTTATCCTAAAGCAGCAGGTTCCTCAGCGCATGCAGAAATGCATCTTGGGACTCGTGGTTCTCCCCTTCAGCTTTCACCTCTTCGTGTCTCTGTGGTCTCGGGTTTGGACATTTCTGCCTCCTCTGCTTGTTTATCATAAGACTGCAGCTGCAGGTGGAAATTCTAGTCCCAAACCCTGGTGTCTGAGTGCCATGACCTTTAGATGACTCTTCATTTTCAGAGAAAGCTAAACCCCCGGTGTCACTTTCTGTAAAGCTGATTTTCCCCCAGTTTGTGTGACTCAGTACAGACGATTTCCTTCGTCTAAATTTTCCTGCTTTATTCTCCTTATTTGGATGAAAAATGACCCACTGTTGGCGACACAGTTTATTTTTACTTGGGTGCACATGCGTCGTCCTCCTGCCACAAATATTCACAGAATGTGGATTCATCCGCTGCTGAAAATAGTCCTGAAGACGAGCGCTCTCTTCTCCTGTTTCGTTAAAAATACCAGCGTTTGTGAGGCTTGAAAAAAAGCCAGTGTTCAGGTGAAGCCACAGACAGAGAGGAAGTCAGATCGTGTTCGAGGCCATGTTCTCCTGGTTTGGGCCGAGAACTTTGAGGACTTCCTGTTCCATCGATGGGGAGCTCTTTCAGAACGAATGAGGCCCTCATGGGAAAAACTGTTAAGGTAAAACACCTTTGTGTGAGTGTTGGGGACATCATGGCCCCCCAGGGTGCTTTTTGGCATCCTCCATTTTGATTTGGGGCGTGAAGCGAGCAGCGGCCTCCTGATAGCATCACTATCGACCACCACGCTCAGCCGCCTCAGCCGGGCTTTAACTTAGGGTGAACATATTTTGACTTCCAAAAAAAAAGACACTTGGCCCCGTCATGAAGAACTTATACTGTTTGTTCAGAGAAGATTTTAACATATTTAAATGATACCCTTTCTGTGCCGTTAATGAATGGTGAAATAAAATATGTCATAAAGGCTTTTACAAGTCAACGAGTGCAAAAAAAGCGGACGGTTGGTCACCCTACTTTAACTTCTGACGTCTGGTTACCGTTTGGAAACGAGCGCCGTGGAGGGAGGACGCCCCGCTCTAAGAAAGCAAATGTTTCATTACGGAGGGTGGATTTGTGCAAATTAAAATGTGACTTTTTGTGCAGAAGCAGGTGGAAATAACTTGTTTAATGTGTGCAGCTCCCAGCGGCTGGCTCAGTTCAGCTTTGGGTGTTTTAATTATTTTAGTTTTTGTGGTTTTGATGGGATTAAAAAGAAATGTTTTCCCAGTTAAATGCAGCAGATCTGTGATCCTGACTCGACGTTACAGGATGTTTCTTACCTGCTGATCCTCTCTGAGAGGATTATTACCAGGAGAGGATGAGTGCTGATGGTCTGCAGCTGTAATCAGAGGATCTGTATCAGTTTGTTTTTCTTCGACATGAAAATGAGCTCCCGTGATGGCGAGCTTTCTTTTCTCTGACTTCCTGCTTCACACAGGTTTGCTGCGACCACAGAGCTTATTTTACATCCTGCACCTCAGCATGTGCCCGTCTCACACCTCGGCTCTGCCACAGCTCGCTGCTGTTTCTAAAAAAGCAGAAATGCTCAGAGGTCAGAGGCTCGTGTGTAAACATAGAAAGCAGCTTCTCAGCCTTTTTATGTTTACGTGACAGTTACATTTATAAATGCTCCCGCTGTCTGTACTGAGCCTCAAAACCAACACTTTTGGTTTAATGTTTTATAAGATGTGCAGTTCATCTGGTTTGTGGCTGCTTATAATAATGCAGATAACAGGAAATGATTCACGATAAGAAAACATCTAAAAACATCAGAAATAACAAGTTTGAGGGGAGTTTGTTAGAAGATGAAGAAGACCTGAAACCAGCTGTGAGCAGCTCTGTGGGCACATCGGGAGGATTCAGTAGCTGCTGCTTGTTTTCAGGGTTTAGATGGTGAGAGATCTGAGGTAAACCAGACGCTTTAACAAACTTCAAACAGGGCGCTTCATGATGATTCCTCTGATTTCAAAACTTATTGACAAAAACCTGTGAGTTTGAAATTGTAGACGTGCTGGATTTCCACTGTGAGCGTGAGAGGAAAATTAGTGCAGCTGAGTGTTTGAAGCCGTCGGCTGTAAACCTTTTTCTGTGTCAGGGCCTGATTCAAGTCTGTTTACACTGCAGGGAGAAAGTTCCCTGAACACAGAGTCACATCACGGACACATTACAGACACGTGTCAGTTAAGATCAGATGAGACTGTGCGCGGCTGATCAGCACGTCCTGTTTGCAGCAGCAGCTGTATGAATTCTTATAAAGACGAGAGAAACGTGTCTGTGCTGCTGCTCTGTGCACACTCACAACCTGAACATCAGCTCCCCGAATCTGAGTTTAATGCGTTTGTCTCTGTTTCTTTGTGTGTGTGTGTGTGTGTGTGTGTGTGTGTGTGTGTGTACCATGTTTGTGAGGACCAACAGCCTTACGGGGACAAATCCCCGTCCCCACGAGTTTGAAGACATGTTTGAGACTCAAAATGTGGTTTTAGAGTCAGGGTTACAGTTAGGTTATGGTTATGGTTAGCATTCATTTTTGATGGTTAAGGTAAGCAGCTAGGGAAAACATTATGTCAGTTAGATGTCCTCACTAAGATATGAAAACAAGAGTGTGTGTGTGTGTGTGTGTGTGTGTGTGTGTCACAGCTGCTGCAGATGTGCAAACTTGCATATAACAGTTTGAAACACTGCATACGGCGGGGTCTCTCAGAGCCCCGCCCCCTGCTTGGCCGATGACCTCTCACAGTTTAAAAGGACTCTCATTGGCTGGTGCCAGCAGCTGTAACACCTCCTCCCCACCTCAAACCTTCCTGCTTCTTCTTTGCTTCCCTCCTGCTGCAGAGCTTTCCACTTTTCCCTGTCGACCGACACAACTTTCCTCTCACCGACCCTTTAACACATTCATGCCCGCCTACAAATCTATGCACCTGTACCTAAACTGGCCACTTTTTCATGCTTCTCATGAATCCACTGCCAAAAATGTGAAATAATTTATGAAATACAAACATTTTTTGCAGGTACTGGGAAATAAATGAAACCAGTGTGTTTAAACTGACTGCAACACTTTCAGTGCAGACAGATAAAAATGCAATCACACGTTTTTTTAAATGTGCTCAATCGATCTCTCTGCGTTTCTACAGAGGCCGTAATACAAACGAGGTTTTGTGGTTTAACCTTTGGAGTGGATCCTCTTCCTGTTTCAGGCCGACAGTGAATGCAGCTGTGAGCAGCCCAGCAGCCTCTCTGCTTTCACCTCCCGACGAGCGCCACATCACCTCACGATGACTCCTGCCATCAATCTCAGCACTGGCGGCGCTCCGGAGAAGTCCTGCATCGTCAACGACCAGATGGGACCCTTCACAGTTCTCTACATCCTCATCTTCATCATCAGTCTGCCTGGAAATCTGGTGTCAGTGTGGGCCTTCATCCACAGCCCCAGAGCCAAGGTAGGCGGGACGACTCGAGATAACCCGAGGTCACACATGAGGTGAAAAGTGAGGCGAATGTCCCGTGGCGAGGTGTCACATGACAGTGTAAAGGCGCTTGAAGAGCACGTATCAGATAAGAGAAGAAGAAGTGATGTGAGGATTTGTGGTCAGTTGTGGTGAAATGAGCTGGAATGAGGATTTGTCTGACCCCGTGACTCACAGTAAGCTTCTCTTTTCCTCGGACATAGAAGAAGATTTAGAAAAGAGTCGAGGTTTTAAAAATGAAGCTTTAAAATGAAATCGTCCGTCGGCCTCTGACTCCTCTGTGCTCAAGGCTCTCAGATGGAGATGTGGACAAAAAGACCGCAGAGTTAAACCCCTTTTGCATCAGTACCTACTCAGATTGACTGGTTTTCCATTACAACCCAGTGTGCGTGCTTGTCGTCATAGCAACGCATCTGCGTGTCCAGCGACATAATAATATGCGATACGAACGCTACAACAAAGGCGGACGTCGAGGCAAGAATAAACCTGCTGCTCGCTCTGTGGCCTTTCTTTTGTAGACGTTTCCCTCGTTTCCGAGTTTAAAAAATAACAGTTTTAATTTTTGTGAATGAGACGCTCTCATGACTCATCGAGTGACGCTTCTGACCGGCCAATCGGTGGCATGCAGTCTGATGACGTCACATTTTACTACCTGCCTGGGCGAGCAGGTACTTTGACCTAATGGAAAATCCTGGAAACCATGGCGAACGGTTGCCAAGTCGATCCGATTAGGTACTAATGGAAAAGGTTTGTAAGACACTTCAGCACAGCCTTCACTTAAAAACACCCATGAACACACATTTACGCCTGTGTGGTGTAAGTACTCCCACCTTACCCAAACTCCAGGTTCTGGACAAATTCAAAGACCTTTTGGTCACTTTGAATTTAATTTGTTAGAATGTATTTATTGTCTCCAGAGCTGCAGTTCCTCTAATGTCCACTGGAGGCGCCAACAGTGAGTCAGTCCCCACAGACCCTCATGTTAAAAGGTGCAACAGAACTGCTTCACAACAGCTGCATGAAGGATGATTATTTTAAACACTCACCTGGTTAAATTGTATTAAGGCAGCTGCAGCACAGGTGGCTGTAGAGGCAGAGCTGATGATTTGAGTCCGTGTCCATGTTTAGATGTTTTTGTGTCCCTCAGCAGAAGAGCGCCAGCATCTACCTGATTAACCTGCTGGTGGCCGACCTGCTGCTCCTGCTCGCGCTGCCCTTTAAGATCATGAAGGACCTCGGGGTGGCGCCGTGGAACCTCATGGTGTTCCACTGCCAGGCCAGCGCCGTCACCATCTACATCAGCCTCTACGCATCCATCGCCTTCCTCGCCTTCATCATCACGGACCGCTACCTGCAGGTACTCTCCTGCCTTCTGACTGTTCAAAAGCAGCACTCGGGTTAGCGGGCACGACGCACCGTTCGGTCTTTCTTATGTATTTAGATTGAAATTGTTTTCAGACGTCAGAAACAAGAATGTGAGTGTCCTCCTGCAGGAATGCCACACTGTGCGCTCTCTGCGGCTGCAGGAGGTCGGCTTCGCCCGGCTGCTGTCGCTGGTCGTTTGGCTGCTGCTGCTGCTCATCATGGTGCCCAACATGGCCCTGCCCATAAAACAGGTCAAGGTAAGGCAACAGTCCTGACAATAATCCTCTGTGACTGTTGGAGGTGCACGATTCACATTTCTAAAGTGCACCGTGCAGGCCAGCGGCGGCTCTTGGAGACATTTTGTCCTCTGAGCAGAAGGAGGTGACGCTGTGCCTCAGACTTGTTTGTTTCTGTTGCTCCTGCAGGAGCAGACCTACCTCAGCTGCTCTTCACTGAAGGAGGACATCAGCCTCCACTGGCATGCCCTCACCGTCTTCCTTTGCACGGCGCTCTTCCTCAACGCCTCTGCCGCCACGCTCATCTCCAGCACCCTGGCCGTCAAAAAGCTCCTGCGCAGCCGCAGCGACCCCAAACTCTGGGCGAGTGCCAG
The DNA here is from genome assembly GCF_001858045.2 of Oreochromis niloticus. Lineage (NCBI taxonomy): Eukaryota > Metazoa > Chordata > Actinopteri > Cichliformes > Cichlidae > Oreochromis > Oreochromis niloticus. The sequence goes on from NC_031979.2 coordinate 37,983,296, forward strand.
GAAGGTTGCGGCGAGCGTGGCGGCCGTGGCGTTGGCCTACGTTTTCAGCTTCGTCCCCTACCACGTGGTCCGCACGCCGTACACGCTGGCCCAGACCAAAGTCATCACAGACTGTGAAACCAAGAAGCGGCTGTTTCTGGGGAAGGAGTCCACGCTGCTGCTGAGCGTGCTCCACCTCTGCTTCGACCCACTCATCTTCTTCTACCTTAACGCCCCGTTCAGACACACCATCAGAAAGCTGTTTCCCTGCCTCGGAAACCACGCCATCAGCAACGCAAAGGAAGAGGCGGCAGAGGAAATGATGCAGCCGGCGACCTCTGCACAGCAGGAGGCTGCATGCTAACCGCACCGTCTCCTCCAGGATGGTGGTTAGCTTAGCACAGTGACTGGAAAGTGTTAGCTTAAAATGCACTCTACAAAGACTACAAACATGGACTAAAGACTTACAGATGCTCCTCCATGTGCAACAGGATTCAACTTGACTTATTAAACTTATAGATGATTACTCACTGTTCAGTTTTTATCAGTGTGACTGATGTTAATAAAATAAGGACAAACAGGTGAAATTATTAAAACTCTGTGATGCTGTTACATGTTGACTCTGTAACTTTCTAAATATCTGTAATTATTAATTCATACAGATGAAGCAAAGAAAACAAACCCGATTGGTCCTTTTAAGTGCTGTGAGCATCTGTCACCAGCAGAGGGCAGCAGTGACCAGCATTCACCACAGTGCTACTCACCTGAAACACCTTATACAACCTTATATATCCCTCTTATCTTTTTCAACAGAGGACACGATTATTAAAGATAAATACAACAACAAAAAACATTTTTAATGTCATGTCAACAGGTCAGAAAGCAGAATCTAAACACTGTGATGATGATGATGATGATGATGATGTATTTAAAGTGCGCCTTGGGAACATTTACTGAAGAAGTAGAAAAGCTGTTGATCCGAGTGATCCCGTTAATGTTCCTTCAGCTTCAAATCAGCAGTTATGCACAGTTACGATCCTACAAACAGGCCAAACGCCGTCGGCGCGGAAATAAATCAATCAAATGACGAGTGTGGCTGTTCTCACGTGTAGCGGGATCTGACTGTGGAACTGCACGCTCATTGGCTGACACCTGATCAATCACATCCTTTGCCAATAGGCACATCCTAGATAACCATCCTTTCCGAAATCTAACACCACGATGATCCCAACAGGTTGATTCTGTTCATCTGGACGTTTCAGTGGGAGAAACGTTTCATCATCATCAGGTGACTTCTTCAGTCTCAGCTGACTGCAGGTTTCAACCTTATGAACAGGACATTTGCATAATGACTGGAACCAGCAGCACTGAATAAACAATAAGCTGTGAGGTCAGTCATTGATCAACAACCACTGATCAATAACCATGCGTCCCATTCACAGAGAGTTGGGGAATGGCTGCAATCACAGCATTGTAAGATGGTGACAGATGTACCCTTAGGCCCCTCCTCCATTCAGAGATGGTCTTTCTCTCACGTTCATTCAGTGAGAGTTATAAAGGTTATAAAGGTTAAATTAACGATAGAGACCAAACATCATAAACATGTTTGTTCTTTTGGAGTCTCTGGTGGACATCAGAGGAACTGCAGGATTTGGTTCTGAGTGTTTTCATCATTTTCTGTGAACAAATAAAAGTTTTTTGGTAGTTTAAGATTAAAAACAATCAAAGAAGAGGAAGTATCTCCCTATGATACTGTAAGCAGGAGGATGGAGCACCTGCAGCCGTTCACATTCCTGACCTGATGGAGTGCATCCTGATCCAGGGCCTGACTTTCTGACTGCACGTATGAAATTATCTACAGCATCTTATAATAATGGTCAAACACGCCTCACGGTGGCCAATGCAAATTATAGTCTGAACATTAAACAGTGAAAAGAAGCTTGTCTCTAAAAAATCTCTCTGCATTTCTGTTTGGAGACGTAGCGTACGAAACATAATCGGATCGCATCATTTAAACTTAAACACTGAGGCGACGTGCGAGATGACACGTGGACCGAGCTGCTGACCAGAGACGTCATTAAAGATGGCGGATAGCTGATAATATGTGGCTAACGCTGACATTATAAACAAACATGTAATATATGTATTATAGCTGAGAGCAGCTGCTAACTGCTCTTTGTAGGTTATGACATCATCTGCCTCCAGTAAGAACACTTCTACACTACTGCAGATCTGTTTTATTCTCATTTGTAGCTTTTATATTTGCATACATTTGTAACTATTTCAGCTTTTTAAACTCAATAATGCTTATTTTAAGACGCTGGAAAATGTTCTTGTTCTTTTCCTACACGCTTCATCTGTCCGTCCTGTCACGGACTGAACACTTGTCCACAGTGAACTTCACCTCTCACCCACTGAAGGCTGGGATAGGCTCCAGCTCCCTGTGCCATGAAATGGATACACAGGTGAGGACAGTGATGAAGGATGGACTTTATTTATCCCACACTTGTGATTTTCCTGAATAAAGTGATTCAAAAGTCTGTGTCACCCATGGAACCCCAATCGCAGGCAGCGATCTTGTTGGTGGCTGTTGGAGTTTTCCGGGTTTGGCTCATGTGGACAGCCACAGCAGTGATAACAGACACAAAGAGGCACAGCTGAGATCTGTCAGCAGATTGTTGCACACCCTGGAGGCCTTTGACATTCAGCACACGAGCGTCCGTGTCACTGTAAAACAAACTATGAGCTGCTTTCACCTCTGAAATTCCCTCTCGTTCTCCGGAATCGCAGAAATGTCGCTGACAAAGTCGGAGATGCCCAGGCAGCTGTGGAGACCTCAGCAGATATGAGCTGCTTGTCACATGATGCTGACAACAAACTGACAGGACGCAGGCCCCATAAACACTGATGGACACACTGCTGGAGCCTCCAGTGGACATTAGGAGAACTGCAGGTTTGGTGCTTTGCTCCGTTTTTCAGCCTCCAAGCTTAAATATTTGATCCTGGAGTCGAGTCAAAGCTTTCTGAGGGCAGTTCACCCAAATCAGGAGGCTCTGAGTTGAAAGTGTTATTTATGAGGACATGTGAGCTGATAACAGAGAGTGCATAGCCATGTGTTCTGCCATGCTCCTCCCTGCCTCACCATTTCAAATATGCACTGTGGAGACAGTGGGCAATGGCCGGGGCCAACAGTTGCAGTGGGGCATGGTAACAGGGTACGATCCGAGGATCTGCCTGACGACAGCGTCCTGCTGTTTGCACTTGGAGCTGCAGCTGCTGCAGTTGGGACGGTCGTTAAATGAACTTAAGGCCTCAGAGGGCGGACGACTTGTTTTTAGTCTCGTCAGTAAAAGAAATAAAACAAACTCTCATCTGATAAAATAATAATCGTTTATTCTTGGCCGTCCATCCAAAGACCGGTTTGTGTTAAAAGGAGGCTTCACATCTCAGTGCTCATAAACATCAGGCTTTAATCAGGTCAGAACAACATAAAAAATATTAAAGGCAACAATGGCCGACAAACCCTCCACAGTAAGGACGGCTGCAGAGTTGTGCTGGTTGTGAAGGAAGGAGCACCAAACATATTTCATTCAGTGGGTGGAGACTCAGCAGCAGTGATGATGGCACTGATAACCAGCTACTAACAGGGGAACAAGACACCTGCTGACCTGAGATCAGCTACAAGTCTGTCTACATTCATAAACAGACTCAATCAGAGCGGACATAAAGCCTTCAGTTAATCCAAAATGCTGCAGCAAGAGTCCTGACAGGGACTAGAAAGAGAGAGCAGATTTCTCCTGTACTGGCTTCCCTTCATCAGAATCAGAATCAGAATCAGAATACTTTATTGATTTCTAGGGGAAATTATTTTGGTTACAGTGCTCCAGTATAAACAGTAACAAAGACAGACAATACACTAAGTAAGAAATAGACACAATATATACATGACTTATATACATATAAGTCACATATTGATAAATATCTGAATAAGAAAGAAGAACGTGTGCAAAAAGGATGTAACTATTGCAGTATACAGTGTGTGAGGTGGAGGAGATGTACGAGGAGATGGCCACAGGCAGGAATGATGTCCTGTGTCGTTCAGTGGTGCTTTTTGGTCATCTCAGTCTCTCACTGAGCGTGCTCCTGTGGCTGGCCAGCACGTCATGGAGTGGGTGGGAGGAATTATCCAACATTCTCTTTATTTTGGACAACATCCGGCTCTCCGACACCACCTTAAGAGTCCAGCTCCCCACAACATTACTGGCCTTGCGGATCATTTTATTGAGTCTGTTGGCATCAGCAACCCTCAACCTGCTGCCCCAGCATGCAACAGCACAGAGGACTGGCCACAACAGACTCATAGAAAATCCTGAGCATTGTCCGACAGATGTTGAAGGACCTCAGCTGCCTCAGAAAATAGAGACAACTCAGGCCCTTCCTGTAAAGTGTAGCAGTGTTTTTAACCCAGTCCAGTTTATTGTCTATGAATACTCTGAGGTATTTATAGTCATCCACAATGTCCACGTTGACCCCCTGGATTGAAACAGGGCTCAAGGGTTTCCTGGTCTTCCTGAAGTCCATGATCAGTTCCTTGGTCTTTGCCACGTTGAGCTGGAGATGATTCTGCTCACACCATGTGACAAAGGAGTCGACCACAGCCCGGTACTCTGACTCATCATCCCTGCTGATGCATCCAACCACCGCAGAGTCATCAGAAAACCTCTGAAGATGGAGGTCTGTGTGCAGTGGCTGACGTCTGTGGTGTAGAGGGTGAAGAGGAAGGGGGAGAGGACGGTCCCTTGTGGTGCCCCTGTGTTGCTGGTTACCTTGTCAGACATACACTGTGGAAGACGCACATATTGTGGTCTTCCTGTCAGGTAATCAACAATCCAGGACACCAGAGAAGCATCCACCTGCATCGCTGTTAACTTATCTCCCAGGAGGGTCGGCCTGATGGTCTTGAAAGCACTGGAAAAGTCAAAAAACATGACCCTCACAGTGCTCGCCGGCTGGTCCAGATGGGTGTAGAAACGATTGAGCAGGTAGATGATGACGTCCTCAGCTCTGGGACGGGGCTGGTAAGCGAACCGAAGGGGATCCAGATGTGGTCTGACAATGGGTCGGAGCTGGTCCAGGATGAGCCTTTCCAGGGTCTTCATTTTCATTGTCTCCCTGTTAAATCCAGAATTCAAAATCCTGCTCCTCACATACAAGGTCTTAAATAATCAGGCCCCATCTTATCTTAATGACCTTGTAGTACCATATCACCCTATTAGAGCACTTCGCTCTCACACTGCAGGCCTACTTGTTGTTCCTAGAGTATTTAAAAGTAGAATGGGAGGCAGAGCCTTCAGTTTTCAGGCCCCTCTTCTGTGGAACCAGCTTCCAGTTTGGATTCAGGAGACAGACACTATCTCTACTTTCAAGATTAGGCTTCAAACTTTCCTTTTTGCTAAAGCATATAGTTAGGGCTGGACCAGGTGACCCTGAATCCTCCCTTAGTTATGCTGCAATAGACGTAGGCTGCCAGGGATTCCCATGATGCACTGGGTGTTTCTTCTTCACTCACTATGTGTTTATACACTTCTCTGCATTTAATCATTAGTTATTATTATCTCTGGCTCTCTTCCACAGCATGTCTTTGTTCTGTGTTCCTCCCTTCACCATCAACCAGTCTCTGCCGGAGGTTTCTGCCTGTTAAAAGGGAGTTTTTCCTTCCCACTGTCACCAAGTATTCACTAAATGGCCTGTATTTATATAGCGCTTTTTACTAGTAAGGACCCCAAAGCGCTTTACACATCCAGTCATCCACACACTGGTGATGGCAAGCTACATTGTAGCCACAGCCACCCTGGGGCGCACTGACAGAGGCGAGGCTGCCGGACACTGGCGCCACCGGGCCCTCTGACCACCACCAGTAGGCAACAGGTGAAGTGTCTTGCCCAAGGACACAACGACCGAGACTGTCCAAGCTGGGGACTCAAACCGGCAACCTTCCGATTACAAGGCGAACTCCCAACTCTTGAGCCTTACTAATGAAGGTTGTCTGATTGTTGTGGTTTCTCTGTAATATTGTACGGTCTTTACCTTACAATAGAAAGTGCTTTGAGGCATCTGTTGTTGTCACACTGTCCCTTTAACTAATTCCTCTGTTTTTCTCCATGATGAAGTCATCAGCCGTGGATGATTCCTGGTGTCATAGTTTTCTGGCTCCAGCTGGCTGAGTGCGGCCCGGCTTCGCTCTCTGGACCCACAGAATAGGAAACATCAGGACTGAGTGTGAGAGGGAGACTGTATGGGCTCACTGCGTCCTTGGTGTTGCAATAAAACACACTACTCTAAAATTAGACCCTGAAGACCGATATTAGCTCACTTCCCAGATATGGAGCTAAACACACACACACACGGTGAAGGTTGTGCAGTGAGTCAGCTGGGTTTTTGTTCTGAAACAGAGAGACCAGTCATCCCCCATCACTGACATCATCTGAGCAACAGGGAGGAGGAGAGGTGTCGGTGCACTGTGGGAACAGTACAGTTATTAAGATACAGTAGGATGTATGTGAAAGATGGACTGAGTAACCATGACGAATATCTGGTTGTTTCTGAAATCTGATGAGGGGGAGCATTAGCGTTAGCTCTTATGTCCAATTACATTTTGTTTATGTGGTTAGAGACCAACCACCAACCACATACATGGTATACAGTATTAGTTTTGATTTAAAGATTACAGCTAGCTCTTTCAAACTATGAAGATTATTTAAAATTAATACATATTTTTATCATCTGTTTCTCATTATCTCTTTCTCCTCCACCATTGCTCTCTCGCCTCCTTCATTCCTACCTCTTCTTCCTCACTTCAAGCTTCATCTCCTAAATAAGTCAGTTCCTCTAACACACAAAAACATGCATAAATATGTGGGCCTCTGGTCTCTGGATAGCTGACAACAAGCCAGATTAAAAACAGCATCAATTTTTTATAAGCTAACATTATGAAAGCTAATGTTCGGCTCAAGTATCCTAAAAATCGCACTTTTCCCCTGAAAAACAGTTTGATAACATTCCTACATCGTGTGACAGTTTATTCACTAAGAGTCTAACAATGTTTGAACCGTTTAAAAGAGTTTTAATAATTCAATTCAGTTTTTCCCTATGAGCAAGTGCTTTGGCGAAAGAGGGAAGGAAAACTCCTTTTTAACAGGAAGGAACCCCTAGCAGAACCAGACTCAGGGAGGCGAAAGGCTAACAGAAGCTAGCAGAGGCTAAGAGTAGCTAACAGAGGCTAAGACTAGCTAACAACTGTTAAAAAGGCTAACAGTGGCTAACAGGGGCTAACAGCAGCTAACAGAGGCTAAGAGTAGCTAACAGCTGTTAAAAAAGTAAACAGTAGCTAAGATATGCAAACAGCTACTGACAGAAAAGTTCAGGATATCCTCAACAGCTCTCCTCAGTATCGCTGTCGTTTGAGAGAAAGGAGATTTAGTGATTCATCGACTTGCATCAGACTCCTTTCACAAAGTTTTACAGCTTCTTCCAGAGGAAATGGACGTGGACCCATTAACAGCTGAGGTAAACAGCGGACTGACAGACTATACTCACTACAGAGTGTTTGTCCTACAGTGTCCACTGTAGCTAAAGATATCCACATGAATTAGGAGGGTTAAGAAAACAGAAATCACTTGATTACAATCTGTAATCTGCTGACATCTAGCGATGAGATTTTGCACACTGTACCTTAAAACAACTGCTCAGATCGACCTGCTGTACAATCAAAATCTTATGCTAAGTGTCAGAAGTAAACAGTTTGCTTTTCAGACTTTTTCAGATGGAATGTTCGAAGCTGTTTGTCTCATCCAGCAACGTTTGGTCTGTGGTCAGATTTCAGTTTCCAAATCTTTGTTCCATGCAGTTAGCCATGTCTGGCGCATCAAGTTACAGACCCTGGGCACAAATGTTTCATGGACCAAAGCCAACTTGAGTTTAATGGTTTGGCTTTTCCCCCCTTCTTCAGTAATGAGACATAAGATGTAGGACGTACAGTGTACTTGTACAGAATAGTTTGAATCACTGAAAAGTCACAGTCACGCTACAAAAACACAAAGCAGTCAGAGAGCTTTTCATGATCCACCACGACTGTGAGCTGGAGCTGGATCAGAGCTCGTGTCGCTCATCCTAAACATTTTCTCAACATAATAAATCTGATCTGCAGTTTTTATCCTGATGCTGTTAAAAAACTGTCAGTTGCCAGTTTCTGCTTGTTCATGCATGCTGGGTGTTAGCTCAGACACCTGACCGTTAGCCTTAGCAGCATATGAGGTAAATACATAGTCATGGTTTGCCCATGTCCATACTACACTATCGTTCAGTTTTAGTCGTTGTTATATGTGGTTATATCGTATCAGGTAAATGTTCCTGTGTGCCAGCTTTGGTTGCTGTTCGGCTGATGTTGGACAAACACAAACGTGTGGATTATTAGTAACATATGGGTTCATACCCAGAAGTGTTAGAGGGTAAAATTCTGGTTCTGTTCCACCATGTTGATGAGTTTGGAGGAGATATTGTGGAATTTCTCTGTTTCAGAGTAGATCCGTGGCCTTTGTTCCTCCTGATGTGAATGACTGGTTTCCATGTACACTCCTATACTGGGACATTTTGGTTCCTGCCTAATTGTAATCATATGTTTAACAATCACATGTCCGGCCAGCTTTGGCAGTTTTTCACTCTGCCGGAGCATAAATACATAAATACATAAATACACGGGGACACAAGTGGCAGCTTTAAACCATTACAGGTCATTTGTTCCCACTGAGGAAAACAAGCTGTCACTTTTTGCTATAAACAGTTTTTTTGTGGTTCTGTTCGTGGTCGATAAGAGGCTGCGATGTGCGGGACGTAACTTTTTGTTTTCAGAGCTGAACAAAGACCTGGCTCATTCAGCACGGCGGCTCCAGTGTGTTCAGGAAGCTGTGCAGGTGTTGGACCGAAGCAGGCCAGCTGTCTTTCTGCTAAGGAAGCTGAGCCCCCCCCTCGTGTCTGCAGGCCTGCACACACAGACGCGGGACTGAAATCATTCCCAAGTCTCTGGAAAGAAACAGTCCATGTCCTAACTTCCTTTAAGCCCAGTCGAACGGCCGCTTTCGCCTCATCTCTCTCATTCTCTGAATATTTTCCCTTCTCTCTCTCTCTGTCCTTTTTAAGTCTGACTGGTCACCAAAACGCCACCAGACGACCCATTTATAGAGAGAGAGAGGGAGAGCGAGAGAGAGCCGGAGGTCGTTTGGTGTCGTGGGAACGGCTTTAAAAAAAATACAGGCCTCCTCTCACATCACATCACAAACACACAGAAACACAACTGGTTTCAATTTTTCACTGGAGGTCAGTCGCGTTTCAGTCCTCCCCCCTCCGACGCACCGACGCACTCATCCTTTCTGCCTCCCCCCTCCTCCTCCGCTCTGTTTGTGAAACCGCACCTTTGTGTGTTTCATGCCTGGATATCAGTCGGTGCTCGGGGTCCTGAAGCCGATGATTTCAGACTTCAGCTATGTTATCTTGAGGAAACATTAGATCAGATTGTGCAGCATTTTTATCTCCTGACATAATCACAGTATCAGATTGGGAAATCACAGCTATAAATTCTTGCAGTGGCAGAGATGTGAACGAGGCACACTGCACCACATGGGCTGCATGCTCAGCACCGACACGCAGATGTTCTGCTAGCGCTCTCTGAGCTCTGTTCATGTGCAGTAGAATTCACAGTTTAACTGGAGTCCACTGGTCCACAGACACAGATATGTAAAGGGTTCAGAGAAGAATCCCCGTCAGGCTGACTCAGTGCAGATGTGAAGCTGAGGATCAGCGAGTAAACCAAAGCACGCAGCAGCGTTAATGACTGCACTGGTGCTGTGGATGGATCGCCTCAGAGCTTGCTCTGTTTTCAGCATCTTCTTCCTGCAGTATGATGCCGTTTGTCTCTGTGGGACCCTCGACACGAGAGCAGCTTAACCCCGTCCTGCATCTTTCAGGCATCACGTGTGAGAAGCGATCGCTTACAAGTCATTTGGACAGTTTGATTGCTTTCAGGAAGTGAAGGAGCGTTTAGACACGGAGATGGTTAATAACCCCAGACTTTGTATTTATGGGGCCTGGGATGTCAGCGACTATCATGTTTATTGTATAAGTAATCAATAAACTGTGGAAACGGAGATCTGGGTCATGTTTGATGAGGAGATTCCATCTCTAAGGAACTCCGTTTGCCAGATCTGATCATGACATTGATCGATGGTAAACCCACCCTTGTGCTTCCAGTACCTCCTCATTAAAGCAGACCTTTTCTGCTTTTGTTTATTTCCATCTCCTGCTCCTCTGGTGGATGTTCATATTAAACATGGCCACAGTTTCTAATAGTCTGCAGGCTCACAGTAAACCCCGTGAGCCTGCAGACTGCTCTAAACAGTCGCTCTGTCACAGCTTTTTCTGCTCTGCCATCTGTTTGATGTCAGTAAGAGATGAAATCCTCAGTATGGGCCTGAGGATTTCATCAGGCCCATACTGAGGCCGGGTTGGCCCGGCCTCAGGAGCCGGGCCAACCCGGCGCTGCCACGGACCCCAGCCGACTGTATGGCCAGGTTAGAGTCACCAGTTTGGCCTGCAGCACCCGGAGAACATGATCTCTGAGTGTGTATTTGTTCCTTTGTATGGCTGCTCTGTCTTGCAGCTGTTTGTGGTTATTGCACTCTCCTTGCTCTCATTTACTTACATATTTGTGCTATTTTGGTTGCTTATTTTTCATAATGTTCTCTTGTGTCGCTTTGCAGCCTCGTTCTTGCTTTTGCAGCTTTTTTGGGATGTGTTTTGCTTATTTTGTGTTATCTTGATGTCTTTATGGTAGTTTTGGACTCGTAAATCCTCTTTTTGTCACTTTCTCTATCACTGCAGTTGTTTTGCAGGTATTTGAGGATCTCCCTTTTTTGCTTTTTAGTCTCTCTTTGTGGTTCTTCTGAAGCGGACGTGCAGGCAGTCACTTCCAGCAGAGACTTTGATCCCCTGAGCTGCTGTTTCTGGTCCATTCAGTCATCAAAGAAGCTCGTCTGCTAATGATCTCTGGAGGAGCTGGTAGCTTCTGTTAGCTCTGCATGGAAACTGTGTGGATGCTGACTGTAGCTCCACATTTACTGTGTAGGTCGGTTTGAAGAGATGTTTCATAGAACAAGCTCACCGCTGTGACAGAAATAATTCAGAGAGGAGCTTAAAATGGTCACAGAGATGGAGGAAGGAGGAGATGCTGAGGCTGACGGGGAGGACAAAGAGATATAACGGAGAATCAGTAGTTTTCTATAAAAAGCCTGAGAAATATTAAACCCATGAAATGGAAAATACTTTAGTGTGAGTGTGTTTGTCTTGAGTACCCAGGCGTCTGACCTCGTCCACCAACCGTCTGAGTCACCGCAGACAGATAGCTGCTGCCGTTAGTCATCGTGCTGAGACGAACATGTGGCCCCGCTCACGAGCGAGACGCTTGTAATTTAAAAAGCTAATCTGCTCATCGGGATTGAAATGAGTCTCGTACCTCGAGGCAGAAGGATCTTTCTATGGTTCTCATAGCTGCTGGAGTTCTTCCTTTCTTCTGTGTCAGCACTGCAGGAAGTGCGGACCATCGTGGTTCCTGCAGTGCTGACACTGTTACCTCCAACTATAGAGCAGACACTTTTCAGAGACTGTAAAGGTGGACATAGCCTCTGAAAAGTGAAACCAGAGCAGAAGTGCCCTGAGCCTGTATTCTCTCTGATGGCCTGCAGGGGTGGTAGGTGTGGCTGCAAACAGACTTTCTGTCCTATAGAGGATCGTGGGAAAACAGCCCTCAGCACTGACCTCTGCAAACACTTTCCTGATGACGTCATTTCTTTATTTTGGTTTATACTAACTGAAACATGAAGTCCATCATGTAAATTTGGTCATTTGTGAGGAATGAGGTCTGGTTTCAGAACATGAAGATGGTAACGGTGAAAACGGTCGTCTCGAGGCTTTGGAACTGGACACAAACCAGTGGGTGATGTCACAGCGGTTATGTCCATCTTTCATACTGTTGATGACACTTTCTCAGCTCTGAGAAGAGCTTTGATTCTTCTGAAGTGACCCATGAGTATCTGTATCGCAGATTGTCTAACTACCAAGGAACGGTCTTTCAATGCTTCCTTTATTACTTCCTTTCATAAGAGGATGCATTTGAGTGTCCTCCATAA